>NC_142383.1:16002500-16302500 GCF_059441005.1 Hippichthys cyanospilos | reverse complement strand
ATGACATGTTCATGTTCCCTGAATAGAATAGAATAGAATAGAATAGAATGTCTTTATAGTCTTTGCACAGGAAGTTATACAACAATAGTCTCACAAAAGAGTCACATGAAATTGTCTGAACTCAATATTCTGACTAATAAGGCGTTTTGACTGAAAATGACATCACAGCATCACATGACAAAACTCAGAAAAGAGCTGAGCCGTGATTGGCCGTTATCTGAGCCCTGCGTGACTGTGATGTCATTTTCAGTGGACAGAAAGTGGCAAAATGGCTGTCCTTAAAAATATCTGGATTTTGGTGCTTAATTCATATTCCATAAACCCATTATTAATCACAAAAACACGGTTAGACTAGTTGGGCTACATACAAAATATTACAAAGAATTGTTTTTGGATTTATCCCCTTTTAAGGATAAGCATTAAATTCAGCAAGATGTCTTCGAAATGTCTCAAAACCTTTCGGAATTCTGCCATGTTAACGTTAACAAGATTTTGAATTGGTATCATGCAAAAGTAAGCCGTTTCTTTTCCCACATTAATCATAAGCAACGAATAAAGGGCAAAACTGGGCGCCACCTCATTTGGGTTTTTTGTGGTATTGTGTTGTATAATGCCAGGGTAGGTAATCACTTTTGTTCTTCTTTTGTGTTCTAATTGAGCCTGATGAAAAATTCTGCGGTGAATGAATGTGCATTTTCACTCTGAAACATTTTCACCTTCTCTCATCTCAGCGGCGTCGGTACCGTCGGACCCAAACGAGCCCTTCTTCATTTTGTCCCTAATGGAAGTCCCGCTGGACGAGTATCCCCCTCAGCCCAGTTGCAGGTCAGAATAATTCCCATATGCCATCGGGAGACGCCGCGCTGTGTCTCACGGCGTCTCGCTGTCTCCGCAGCCTTCCCGTGGACGCTGCGGTTGCAGGTTCTTCGCCTGCCGTCCTCTGCGGGGAGACGACCGTCGCCGCGGTAACGATACCCATTCATATTGTTCTCTCACACCTCAAGCATCTAAATCATGTCCTACAAAATAAAAAACAACACTATAACCCTTTGACAGCAAAATCATTTATTTGCACGTCACAAAACTGTTGATGTGAACTTTACCAGTTTTCTAAACCTTTGTACTTTGTACTATTTCTTACTTTATATTTTACATTTCCAGTGGTCGAGGCATTATTTACAAGTCCAAAGAACAATAATATTTATGTTTGGATTTTTTTGACCATGTAAGCTTAATTCGCGGTCATGCCGAGTGCTTCCTGTGTGATGTCATTCAGTCCACTCGCTAAAGTGCCAACAACGCTAACGTCAGAAGCGACAGCCGGACTGATGTGCTACGTCTGTTTTTATGTGAATATGTACAATGTTAGCATTAGCGAATGTCAATTTTATGTTTGTTACTTATACGGTGTGAGCTGTTGGCGGAAAATGTGGATGAAAGTATTCGCTTTTCGTATCCTGAATTTTCTTTCGTAACAATAGTTTTGCGAATACGTGTTGTGTAAACAAAATTTTTCGTAATGAAGCGTTTGTAAGTAGATTTACCACTGTACTTCCTGT
Organism: Hippichthys cyanospilos; assembly: GCF_059441005.1. Taxonomy (NCBI): domain Eukaryota; kingdom Metazoa; phylum Chordata; class Actinopteri; order Syngnathiformes; family Syngnathidae; genus Hippichthys; species Hippichthys cyanospilos. Next base: position 16,300,941 of record NC_142383.1, on the reverse strand, counting down.
CATGGGCGGCGCTGATCTCTTCCCAAATGCACTTCTGCCACCAAGTGGTGGTTTTATAGTATAAAGATGGCTTTTGAGCCTATGACTTGCAAAGGAGTTGCATCTGAAACTAGAGAGAAAAACATCAAACAGTGGCAAATTCCAAAAACATGTCTTCACGCGAATTTGCTCGTAAATTAGTTAAAAACCAACATATGTTTGTTTTTGTTTTTTTTGTGCAGAATCCAGTCGTGGAGCAACCAGTTTTACCAGCACCCCTTGCAGGAAGTGAAGTCACGACCTCTTCGGCACTTACAAGCGCTCCCAAAAGGTGACAAAAAGTGCAAGCAACCATATACTGTAAAATTACCACTTCAGTGTTTTATTAGTAGTACGCAAAGTTAAAATTCTTAAAATACCGTCAATTGTAGAGCTAAATATCTATTTTTTCCCCTCAATATTGTGATTTAAGATGTGATTGCTTTTAAAGTAATGAAGTACCTGAGCATTGAACATCTTGTTTTCAGTCAACAGCAAGTAGAAAAATATGTTTATGAATCTTTCATATGATAGCACCCATATTTACATAGCACACAATATTCTGTTGGCCCTGAACGATGAGTGAAAAATGCTAAATATGCTAACGGTATACAGCTTTCCTTTTCCGATAACGCTTAACACTTGGAGTTCAAAATCTTTTTTGGTCTATCTTCAGGCGACCCAAAGGCTTCCTCTCCTTTCTGACCGGGCCAAGCGGCGCCGCCCAGTCCGAGTCGCGTCGAGGCAAATCCGCTTCGGGCCGACCCAACGTTAGTAAACCTGCGCCCAGGAATCGGCCCGCGGCGCCCAACGCGCCCTTTCAATTGGAGACGCCACCAAAAACAGCGGCGCCCAAGCCACTAACACCTTGTACAGAAACATCTCAACCCCAACATAGTTCCTCTCTTTCTTCAACTGAAGTAAGCAATGCTCAAGAGCGCCATCTGCTGATAAGCCTTGACGGTGTACTCTGGTTTTAAAAAGAATACTGTCTGTCACCTGTAATGCGTGCTTCTTTTTATTTATTTATTTATTTTTTAAAGCAACATTTACATATTTTTCTGCTTGCAGAGGCGAGTCAACAGGCCGCCTCTTTGAAGGTAGCCGCCACAACGGGAAGGAGGGAGCTGTCTGTTTTAAAAATAGCTGGCCAGTGACAGGACACTGTGACTTGATAAGAAGAATTAAAACAGGAAGACTTTTAACATTTATACATTAATTTATTCATACATAACACGATACATATTTCTTAACATTTTTGCACACAAATCCGAATTACACAATTTTAAAGATTTGCCGATACCGAGTCCCGATTCAGGATCTCAGCAATGTATTAAGGACGAAAAAACTGTATTCGAATTGTCTTAAAAATATTGTTTAAAAATGCACAGACATTTATGTGGATCTAGAATGTTTTAATCCCATCAGCCTAATTTTTTTACGTTTACCCCTCTAGCTATGTTTTTATTTTGCTGTTTCCATGTTGCAATGTTGTGTATAGTACCAAAAAAAAAAAAAATTCTTTTGCGTGTATTTCATTTTATCCCTTTAAAAAATGAATTCAATAAAATGGAAATTTCTTTACCCAGATATTTTCTCTCTCTTATTCTGATCAGCTTATTTCTTAATGTACCAAATATTCAATATTTTAGTTTTAGAATGAAATCGATTATGGTGATAGAAATAAAAAGTTTTTTTCACCCAAATATTAAAAAAATGACATTGTAGAGCTGTAATTTTAATTCTGTTTTGCAGAGTTTGAACAAGCTGCAGACAACAATTTATTTATTAACATTTTTTCTTGTATGTGTTTTGCAGGTTTCCGCGTGTCAGCGCGATAACAGCGCAACCATAGAAGAAGAGCCCACTAACGTTTCCCAGTACTTCCTAAGCGACATTTTCACGAAAATGAACGAAACGTGAAAAAGTACTCATTTACCTTCCTTTCTCTTTGAATTTCATATACGCACTTCTCACAAAAACGAGCGATTGAGCTTTTGGTAAAACTTCAATCCCAAAATTCACGAGTACCTTTTTAGGTGACTTCATTTCAATTTAAGTTCACTCTAAGCCCAATATCAACAAGTTTTTGTGTTACAGTATGTATTTTTGTTGTCCTGCACTTTGCATATGTACATTACTTTGCATATACACATCAAGTTAACTTAGATTTATTTATTTTTTTTACGTAGCCATATAAACTGATTTAAAAAAAAATACAGACATAGGGCATCATTGAGAGGAATGTGAGACAACAACAACCTCCTCTTATATGTGTTTAATTTTTTGTATATACATGCCTCGAACAAATATACACAAAACCTTGAATGACAGTTCAATTAGCTAAATGAGACTCGAGCTGATAAGTTTTGTTGCAATCCAAATAAACACGTTCTTCCACCTAAGCAGCTGTTTCCAGATGTGTAACTGGGCTCAATTTTTCACAGTCGGCCAATTAATGCCGCTGCAAACATGACCACAACATTATTTAGCATCGATTATAATACGTAGTCGGCAATCATTTTGTTATGATTATTTTTGTTATAGAATTGATATTTCTGATTCTATTAGATTCAATTCTAAAATGATTCGATAGTGATAGCATGACACCCATATTAACACAAACATAAATGCCATAGATGGGCTAACAAATAGCATCTTTGGTAAACAACTTACTATGTATTTGAACACAAAGGGTGGAGCAACACATGTAGACAGGCAATATAGCAAAGCTCACAATTGTGACTGCCTCCATTTAAATGTTTTTGTAATGTACTGCCCCCAGGTGGCTGCAATGTGCATTATAAAGGCGTAATAATGAAAGTTATTTATGACTTATTTTTTTCCTTCAACCACTCAAATTGCTCAGTGGAATTATTTCTATCCATACATATGTAGGTTCAAATTATTAACACCCACAAAAAAATGAAAAACAGTATGGTCTGTCTTTGTAGTCTGTGACGTGATGATGACACTTTAAGACATGGCCATTAACTGGTCTCTAGCGCCACCTACTGTCTTGAAGTGAAACAAGTCAACAAAGAATTTTCTGTTAGCTGACATAGTTTGACCACCGCTCAAGGGAATGTTGCAAAAATCGTAGGAAAATCAATGTCATAAATCCTATTAAAATGCATCTCAAAAATTGTAATTATCAGTTTTATATGGTCCAAAATTCGGACAATGATTAATTTAGTACACAAAATCTCACACTTCCAGTTGCAATCACATAGAAATGTCAGTATCGTTGCATTTTGAAATTTTTCATCTTTCAATCATCTCCTGGAAATTTCAGCTTTTTCCCATTGATTTTTTTATGATATCAGAAAAAAAAAATCAAAGGAATTTCCATAGTTTGTAACATAATGCCTTAAAGGTAAAATAAATAGTGCTATTTTTCCGGGGGGCATTACTGCAATAGAACTTAAGGAAACTTTTTTTTTTGGTCTTTATTTTCATACTAAAAAATGGCTGATATGAATTGATATATTCCAAAGTTGTTTCCAGAACAAAGTTATTGTTCGCAGAAGTTAAAGGCTATGATGTAATCTTCGTCCTTGTGCTTTTTTGACAAAAGAATGTCACACATATTTCAACTAGGTCTGTCTTTTTTTTAGATTTAGCTTAGAGTAAATCTTGACGGCGCCGTTGCCAGGAAAGCGTTTTAGCGTAGGTTGACTCATAGTTGGCTAAGCTTGACTGATAGCTAGTGCCTAAAAAAAGAACGTAAAATATCTGATTATGTAAATGTAATTGCATAACGCCTTCCTGGATAAAATGTGATATTTTTTTCCCTTCCTTGTATACTTACTAGACATTAAAAAGCGAGAATTGCTTTCTTCTTTTAGTTGTACTAAAAAAAAAAAAAAATTGCAAGTAGTGCATAAAATGACAGCAGTAGAAACTATGTTTAAAAATCCAAGTAAATTCAACATTGGTTCCAAGATAATTTATCGAAAACTTGTGCGGCAACTGATAATGATGCCAATATTTTTGTTATGATTGCATTTTTTTTTCTTACCGCTACAACATGCACTTAGTTAGCTAGCTAGACATATAGCTATTATAGTAAATTCCAATTATATTGCAATTCCGTTTTTTGTGGTCTCACAATATCATAGACTTTTTTTTCCGGCGTTATTAAAGATGCTACTTTATTTTATATACTGTTAAAACAAATGGGTGTTGGGGATTTTTCACTAGCCTAGCCTTATGCTAACCCAAATTGGTCATAACATTGTCAAATATAAATATATATTTACTTTCAACCCCGCAAACTATCCAGTGGCATCAGCCTTATCCATACATATATTAATTATAACCAATATATTTTTTTATGTAGAAAAATTGTAAAAATTATGATAATAGCAAAAGTAACTAGCAAACTAGCTAAAATGACAAGTTAAGCTAACACTAATTTACAATTGCTATTATAGTCTATAAATAGTTTTGGTCAATGTGTATCAAAATGAAGCATATGAAAACTCATGTGAAACAGTACGTTAAACACAATAAGGATGATGTAAGCTAGCTGCTAACGTTAGCCCCACCGAAATATCTATTTTTGAAACCGAGCCGACTGAACTTGAATTTGTCCACTACTGTGGACACATAAATAGTCTGGCTCTGATTTCAATTCCGATGAAATCATTTTCGAAGGACTCAAAGCGTTGAATTCTGTAGCGTTTTGCTAGCAGAAACGTTAGCATTACCACGGTAGAGACTTATACCAAACCCGTAATTACATATTGGCATCAAAGACCTGTTGGTTCTGTTTCCCAAGATCGGTCTCTGTGAAACAACACATCATTAAGACAATTAAAATAAGGCACAAGATGTTCTAACGAACCTCCATGCCAGCAGGCCACCTAATGGGGACTTTTTATTACATTCCGCGCATTGTCACAGTTTCAGTGGGAAGCTCCCCGCCTTACATTATACAGTCAAATGCGGCGTTTGTTTCCCAGCATCTTTTGAGCAAGGCAGCCTACGGACTTGGATCACTAATACCGATTCTCTTCGGAGGAATACCCCAAATTCCTGCCAGCTATTGTGAGAATTTTGGAGCGCTTGTATAACTCAAGCCGCACCTTTTCAAGGCATTGATACTAAATACTAATTCAATGTATTTATGAATGAAACGGGATGTATTTTCATCCTAAAATCCGTGAATAATATTTTAACGCGGACCAGTTCAGTACACGTAATGCACACAGACATGACAATGATTTAACAAAGACTGTGAGTGTTTGTATTCGGTGCTGCAGAACACAGATAAAATAAGATATGAATGATACTGTAAACTGATACCAAATTTCCCGTGACACAGATGATGTGACCAAAGGTGAACATGCCAAAACCATCTCAGACATCTCGTCAAAGCAGTTTTTGTTCCTTCATATCCTCATTACAGGATCGTTCCATATGTGTGCGTGCGCTTCGTTTTTGCTACAGCGTGGGGACCGAATGGCAGGTTTAACTCTCTTTGTGGGGACCATGTTTGTGGACCCCGCAAGTTCAGATCTCTTTTTGAGTGTCAAGACTTTTTTTCTAGATTTGGGTTTTGGTTGAAGTTAGGGTAAGGGTTAAGTTTAATGTAAGGGTTAGTGGCTAGGAAATGCATTATGTCATTAAGATGTCCCCAGTATGATGGGAAAATCCCTCTTGTTTGTGTGCCCCTGGTTTTTGCTACATCATGGGAACGAAAACCCGGGGTTTCACGTCTTTGTGGGGACCTCTTGGACTTGTGGGGACAATGAAGGTCACATGTTCAGACCTCTTTTTGAGGGTCAAGGGTTTTGGTTGAGGTTAGGACACTACTTCTTGGGGGGGGGGTAGTAGTATGCAAAGTATAATTTCAACAAAACAAGCATTTTCTTTTTTTTGTTTCTTTTAGTTTCATGTATTTGGTTATTTTTTTCAGTTTTAGACTAAGCTGTAACCCATAAAAATGGTGTAAAAAAATAGTTGTTTTTTTTGCGTTTTTTTTCTGATGCGTTTTTAGTTCTACTTATCCAATTTTTATAGATAATAATCTTATTTATAGCCAGCACGTCGAGGGGGGGTGTTCTCTTTCGCAGCATGGGATAAGACCCCACAAGTTCAGATCAGTTTTTGAGGTTCGCGACTTGGTTTAATAGCATAGGTTTGAATTGAATTTCGGTTGAGATAAGGGTTGATCTTAGGCAATCTGTTATGATGGTTAAGTTTAAGAATAGTAGCTCGAAAATACATTATGTCAATGAAATATCCCCATTATGATAGAAAACAAAAAACGGTTACGTTTAGGGTTAGTGGCTTGAAAATGCATTATGTCTATGGAATGTCCCCATTATGATATCAAACAAAAACACTTGAGTGCGTGACATAGAAACGACACTATTTATATTCCGATACAAAAGTAGGCAGTGGAAGTTAGCCTCTTTTGAGACAAATCTGGCTCCAGTTTCCTTCTAGCTTGTTTACGCTTTTCCCATTGCAGCTTATACAAGAGAATGAGCATATTGTGACAGCTCTTGGCAGAAAATCAGCTATTAGTCAATTGCTGAACTTTTATGAGTCCCGCATTGTTTTGTATGCAAACTAATTGCCGGCATCGTAAGGGTGCGGTGCGCAATTGCTCGGATGCCGCTGAGTAAATTCGATGAACTCTTTAAGGTCAAAACTAGAGCTGCACTCCCTGCTCATTTTATTTCAGGTCACTCAATTGATTGCGACTTAAATGGTTTCGATTTTGTTTCAAGATTTTTTTTACCTCTGTTGATGTGGAAACCCGTAAATTTCTTTTAAGGCGAAAAAAGATAGTAAAATTAAAACATTTTGGAATTTATCAATATATTGGAAGCATGGGGCTGTCGATAGGGAGGAAACGTGGTTGACATCTTTAAATATTAAAACCTGTTTAAATGTATTTGAATCTAGTTTTAGGCTAAATTCTAAAACGATGGAAAATTTCCCCAATACCGGACAGACATACCAGTAACAATAAAACGATAACACTTCCTAATGAACAATGTTTGCATAATTTCCCATCATTTTAATAAAATGTAGGTCACCTGCTAAAGAAAATGGCAATTTCCTTTTTATCTGCAAAATATTCCGTGGCATTATGGGAAAATAATTGATCTTAACTCTTAGCGTTTAGCCTACAGGTAAATATTTACACATATGTTAAAAACAAGTTGGATCATATTGATTTGGAAAATTGTTTGAAAATGTATTAACAAAAAATACGTTCAAAATGACGTGTTAAGGAAATATATGTCCGAACAAACGCATTTGCTAAAATACTTTAGCATACATTTTAAAAAATGCCATTCGGAAGTACGTAGTTGCGAGAAAATACGACCCAACGTACGAATTTGCGAAAAATACCTCCAAACGTACGTATTTGCGAAAATGCGTTCAAACATACATATTTTGCAAAAAAATATGCTTGAACGTACGCATTTGCTAAAAATACATTTGTATTAGGAAAAAAATACTTTTGAACGTACGTATTTGTGAGAAAAAATACCTTTGAGCATCTGTATTGCGAAAAATACGATCAAATGTACTTAATTGCAAAAAAATTTAAACGTATATGTATTTGTGAAAATATGTTCAAACGTATTTTAAAAAAATACATTCGAAAGTACGTGAGTGCGAAAAAATACGTCAGAACGTACGTATCCTCAAAAAATACCTTTGAATGTACATACTTGCGAAAAATATGCTCGAACGTACGCATTTGCTAAAAATACATTCATACATATTTAAGTAAGTAATTTGAAACAAATTTTCCAGCCAAAATTTTTCTTTCTAACACCTTTGAACTTCTGAGGGACAAAATAAAAAAACCAATCAAATTCACATCTCACACTTGTTTGTCCTTGTTTGACCTGCAATTTGATGACGTCCTTCCAAAAATGTCAAACAGTGCCCGTTGTATTCTTCTGCCTCACCGCAGAAAATCCCTGAATGCTCTCTTAAATTATACAATAATAAGCTCACGCAATTATACTTCTTTTGGCATATCAACTAATTGAGGTGTACAGAGCAATTACTAGCCGTTCAACAAGTTTAGCGTCTTGAACTGTAATTTTTTTTTTTTGTTTTTTTTATCCCCCTCAAAAAACAGACATGAAAAGGACTTCATATTTGGTGTTTATTTGAAGCTAAATTGTAAGTGATTGGAATGTTGACAAACTGAATACAAAAGGTATACGCGCATATTTCTGAATATACCTTAGCATTACGGCGGTATGTTGTAAAAATACTTAACATTTTGTATTCAAAGGAAGACGCCTATAAAACAACCCTGAATATATTTACCCTGTTATATCGGGAATTACCCTTTTTAGACTTGCTATAACTATCATTTTAATTGAGCGTTTTTTTGTTTTGTTTTTTTTAGGAGTTTTTACAGTATAGCAGGCAAGACGCATTTCGAATTATACGTCTTAGTCATGTGAGCGTTGTTGTATGATATTTGTGTTTGTTGCTGCTCCGTTGCAGTTGTTTGAGGGTTTATAATCGTTAGCGTCTTTGTTAAAATACATTCCCCCACCTATCATATTTCATATTAAATGCAAGCAAGTTTTTGTTCAACGGAAATAATCTTAAAAATCATGTTGTCTCGACAGTGAGAGTCAGGCGCAAAAGAATACTTGAAAATGTGTTTTTATTAGTTTAAATGTGCGTAGGAGAGGTAAAAAAAAATACAAAAAGTTTTCTGATATAGTCAATAAAAGTTTTAAGGTGTGTTTACATGGTCTTTTTGTCCGTGCGAATGTCACGTGGAGTTTGAGATGATTTTCTTGAGCTTGATGACCTCCTCGCTGGTGAGCTGCAGCACGGAGGGAGCCGAGCTGGAGTTGGTCATCAGCGAAGGCGGGTTTTTCATCTCAGGAGCCTTCCAATTGGTCTCGGCGTCTCTCTGACGGCTTGTCGTTACCGTGAGATCGTGAGGAACCGGACCTGGGCTCTGGGGCGGTTGTCTCTCCTTGGTGGAGGTCTCCCAATAAGATGGCGGTTTGGGGCTGATTGATGATGTCACTTCCGGCTGGGAAAACTGAGAAGCGTCCAAAGGGGCGCCGGGTTTCGGAGCACTGCCAGAAGCGGAATGCACTGTGTAGCTTGTGAAATGATTCTGGCTGAGGACGTGGTGCCTCGTAGACGTCTGCGTGGTTGAGCTTGGGCTCGGAATTTTTTTGCTGGGCACCCTGAGGTCTTCGATGCCGGCGCTCTGCTGATGGGAATTGGGAGGGAAAAAGAACGGTCCCAGGGGCAGGTCCTTGCTTCTCTGAGCCGCCTCCTGCAATAGGCGAGGAAGATGCTTGCCGTCGTAGGTTGAACCCGGGGGGCCGTATGTCCGCAGCCAGCTGTGAAACACCGACAACGGGATCTCGATTTCCATTTTGCCATCGTTTTCGTGAGGTGGGCACGGATGGATGTGGCCGGTGTTTGGCCTTTTCGCCGCCGGGCCCTCCGGTTGCCCTTCTGTGGGAGTCCGGGACTCACTCAGGCTCCGCTTGGTAACGCAGGTGCGGCCGTCTGTCCTCGTTGTCAGGGTGGCGTCAAACTCTGGACTATTGCTAGAGGTGAGGTCAACCACCAAGTCCTCCCTGGCCCTGGTGGTCTCACCATCGTCCGGCTTCTTGGCGCCATCCTTCCTCGCTACCTGCGAGTACAGCTTTGTGTACAGCGAAGATGGCGTGTTCAGAAACTTTGGGTTCTTGCTTGCTAAAGGCGGGGAGAAGGATGATTTGGGATTCTTCTCCATCCTCTGACTCTCCGCTTTTATGCTCAGGTTGAGAGGCTCACTCAATCCGGAAGATGACTTGTACTGCTCGGCCAGGAAGCGCAAGTGCTCCAGTGGCCTTACGCGTTCCGCTGGACTCGAACCGCAGGGCGGGAAGGTGAATTTGGGTGGGGGTGCTGTCTGGGGACTGTGTGAAGTCATCACGGAAGCGGGCAGGGGGATATAAGGTTGTAGAAGGGCACGGCTTGAGTGATAGAAATGAGGGTGTTGGAGAGGAAAGACGGGTCGATGAGGACCATGTTGGAGGTTAGGATGATTCTGTTGGAGATACAAACGGTTAGCGAGCCAGAGCTTGCTGCAGTTTCCCTCGCAAAATCTGACGTACTCAAGATGATTCCATCTCAGAGAGATTTATTTCAAAAGGACATGGTTGTCTTGACCCCAGTTAACACAGGGTCGGGTTTAAGCTTTAATATTCTTGCTCTACAGAAAAACAAACATACCGCAGATGAGTATACACAGTGTGACTTCCTATTGTTCAATCAAACATGATCTCTCCACCCAGCCACAAACAAATTCAGGAGTCTAATCTAGTGTTGTAGATCTTGAAATCGGTAAGAAGTAACATGACCAACCTGGGGGTGCAGTGGCAGTGGCATCATCTTGCGTTTGACTGGTCGTGGACCATCCATGTCCTCCACGCTGTAACCGTGGTAGCGGTAGTGCTCGACCACATGCGGTGACACCACGTTCATCGGCATTCCTTTCAGGTGGCACTCGTACGCCAGCAGTAGCCTTAGCGGGATGAAGGCGTGTTAAGAGTCCGAAACGTATAACGGACACCAATTCGTTCCCCGGTGACTCACTTCTCGTAATGGCGGCGGGTACAGGTGGCGGCACTCGTGCTGCGAGGGTTTCCACCCAGCGAGTTGTAGACCTGCTTCCAGAGCTGCTGAGCCGTCACCTGTCCAGAAAAAAAAAACGGTCAGTCGCTAATATCGGAGACGGCACACAGGAAGTTGGGATTTTGGGAAGAGGATCCTCACTGGAAAACGTAAGTCCTGAATTTCAAGGTAATGTCTGAGACCATTTAGTTCTTTGTGATTACCCATGTAATTGTAATACTTTTTAGTCTTAATATGTTAGCTATGAAAGGAAGAAACAAAGTCACATCGAGGAAAAACAAAGAACTCACCTGGTGGTAACCTCCCAAGTCTCTGACTGTCTTGAACATCAGAAATAGATCGACTGCAGGGAAAGAACAAAGACCTTTCAGACCTGATTCTGTCACATTAAGCAACGTAGAATCATAGAATTTCCAATTCTAAAATATTGCTAGCCATTGAGTATTTTGCGTGGCACAAGAGAAATTGTGCGGTATCTCTATGGTGATAGCTCGCTTTCTAGCTAGTAAAAGTCACTTCCGGTAGCCCTAGCGCTGGATCCAACTACACTTGTGATGCCTAAAGCTTCGGTAGGTCCAGAAAGACTATGAAAGCATAACCCAAACCGATGAAAATTTTGCACCCAGACATTTGACCTAATGACCTAAATTTAAACTCTTAACATTTGTTCCATGTAATTTTGTGATATAATCCCCAACATTTCTCCTCATTTTGCAGTGTCCCCCTCGGCCCCATTGGCCTCAGAACCAATACTAGCTTTTTGTTCTACCTCTGATTTGCCAGTTTAATGAGAATTCCAAAGCCACTCAAGTACTTTGTTTGAAGCCCAAGTGAGGGATCCTCTCGATGGGGGTATCTCGCTTCTTCATGAAAAGGTAGAGGTTCTTCAGGAAGGTCTCTTCATCCATTCCCATCAACTCCCTCCGGTGCTCCTCCGGGACCCCCAGGTGAGTCTTAGCCGTATGTGCCTGGGAACGGCAAAAAAAAACAACAAAAACAACAGCTTTGACAAAAGGTTCTCTGTTCTGCGTCTTACTGATGAATGGTCGTCAAACACACAAATCAAACCCGTGCCATTACTGCATCAATGGGTCCTTTCATAGATGACATGTCGCCTTTCAGGAATCTGTCAAGGCACGTAAGTGCAATTTGACTCCCAACTCGCTAACACCCTTTTTCATCCAAATATCGTCACCGGCATACGCTCGCCCTAACCCCAACTGCAGCAGCAACCTCCTCTAAAACTAATTCCAAGACTCACACCCTAATCCTCAAATGCAACCACACGCTTCAAAGACCTGCCACACACCAAACCACTTGGCTGAGCGTGACTGAATTGGCCAATTTCCAACAAATTAACAATCGCTGATTTACACCTGCAGATCTTAAATATAGTTTAGTATTGTTGTAAAACACAAGAGAGATACCGGTCTATATACTTTGGTGATACTGCTTGGCATTTTAGAAATGACATTTTTGTTGTGAAAGATAAAGTTTTAAATTTTGCTAGTCTGCATGGCAATTAATCTGCAATTTAAGTTTTTAATCTCTCGTTAATTACTAACTAATGGTTAGCCACTGATTAAAAACCAGACAGACAGAAAACCAGACACACAGCAAAATCCTAATTTCTGACTCCTAAACTACAATTTTAGCACTTATTCTAACACTCACTCCTAAACCTAAATCCTAACCCAACCCCAAATCCTGAACTATAACTTTAGCTCTAATCCTGACCCCTACCTTATCCCCTAAATCAAATCCTAATTCTCAACCCCAAATCCTAAACCTTGACTTTAGCTCGCTTCCTAACCGCAACTCTCACCCATAAATCTACATACTAACCCCAAAAGACGAATCCTAAACTATAACTTTGGCTCTAATCTCAACCCCGATTCTCATCACTAAATCCAAAACCCAAATCCTAACCTTAAACTTTAGCTCTAACCCAACCCCGAATCTCAGCCCTGAATCCAAAATTTAACTCTAATCCCAACCCTCACCCCTATATCCAAATCGTAAACGCCATCACCTCACCCAAACTCTAACCGACAATTTCCTAATCCTCAACCTAACCCAAGACTCACCCCTACACCAAATCCTACTTCCAAATCCAAACATTAGTAAGCAACATTAAATCCATTTGAACTCCAATCCCAACCCCAAATTCAATCTTCACCCTAAAATTTTGGCCCTAAATCCTCGGCTAAAACAGTAGGCTAATTTTCTCTTCCAGTTTCGCCTATTCGACCTTTGTAAATGACCGTCACCCGGATGACTGAGAATCCGGGCTGACATCAAACGTACCAAGCACAAGGATCCATTTTTTTTTCTTCAAAACTGATATTCCGGTAGTAAACGAAAAATCACTGCAACAAACTCCTAACCTGACCCAAACCTATTTCTAAAAGTATTCCACATCGAAAGTACAAAAAGTCATGACCCACTTCCTGTACTCACCATTTCCATCGTGAGTGCAAGCGAGGGCGCTGATTAGTCAGCGCCGGGTGCCATCCGAAACCACCGCAACGCACTAAACCCACAAGCGCACCCACACACGCGCGCGCGTACGTTCCGCTGGCTGTTTGCAAATATTTAACAGCGCCACAGAGCCTGCCTATTTCAACGTCTCGCTGCTGAGATTTGGACGGTCCGACCGGTCCGACCGGCTCCCTTAACGACTGCAGTGCCGGAATCGACCGCGCGGTGCAATTTGGCGTTGGCGGTACCCAAAGTTTATCCAAGTCCTGGACCCGTTCTTGCGCAACAGGTGGCTTGGCGCTCCGACGGTCGTGCAGATTAGATGAAATGTGAAGATATTTCGCCGGGCAAAAAAACCCCAAAAAAACTGATCAACGTTGATATTTACGAAGCGCGGCTTGTCACGTCATGTTATCATATTAGCTATCACAATTATCGCGCGCAAACAGGAAATGCAACATTTCAACGGCTCCCCGTCTATTTTTGGTTAGCTTGTATAAGACATTCCGTTTCAGGTTTTATTGTTTGATTTGCCACGGGCTTATCTGCAAGATCCTTTTGTTCAACATTATTGCTTTGAAAAGAAGAACAAAAGCATTTGTCTTTGGTAAACTGCAAAGCTAATGCCAATTTACCATTTCCTGATTGATGATTTGATTGGCCGTTGGCGGAAATTTGGCAGTTGGTGTTTTTTCGCAGCTCAGTCAGAACGTCCCGATTATTTCGACTCTTCCCGGGATTGTTCAAATACTTTTGAAACATAATGTTAGTCGCTTCACCACAAATCCATAATATTCATAAATTGAGCTGTGATTGGCCGTTTACTGAGCCAGGAAGTGGAAAATGGCCGCCAACTGACCTGGATAAGAAAAACAAACAAACAAACAAAAAAACAATTGCTTTTGCTGTTTAATTCATATTTCACAAACACAATCTGAATTTTGTCACAGTGTAAAGAAAATGCAGTTTTTATGGTAAAATACTGGCATCTTAGTTGCCAAAAATATTCCATTAAATTATGCTAACACGTTTTCTACATTTACAATAAAAAAATTGTGTTGAAACTTGATTTTACACACTACATTTTCTAATTGCAAAACTAACAGTATAAATGCATTTTTTTTTACCATAAATGTAGAATATGTGGAACTGTAAAAATAAATAAATAAATAAATAAAAATACTGTTTATTCAGTATAATACTGGCAACGTAGTTGCCAGAAAAGTACCGTTAAATTACGGTTACACATTTTCTACTTTTACGGTAAAAAAAAATTGTATTGTTACTGTTGATTTTACAATTTGAAAATGTACTGTGTACATTACACAATACATTTGTACATATTGTTAAATTTGAATCCAATTACTGATACAACAATACTATAATACTAAAACTAATACTACAATACTAATGATACCCTTGATTTTATATAGTACGTTTTGTCATTGTAAAATCAAGAGTATCAATACAATTTTACTGCCTGTTAAAATTGTTTTTAACCGGTTTTTAGCCGTCTGGCAGTGAGAGAGTTAGAATGAAAACGTGAAGTAAATAAATACATAAATTAACTGTATTTTTAATAGAAATATATATTGATGATTTACAAATTAAAAATTAAAAATAAAGAAAAAGCTAATTGAAAGTATTATTGATTATTCACAAATATGAACTGTATTTTTAATAGAAATATATATTGATGATTTACAAATTAAAAATTAAAAATAAAGAAAAAGCTAATTGAAAATGTATTATTGATTATTCACAAATAAAAAATTACAAATAAATAAAGTTAAAAAATGAATAATTTTAAAAAATACATATACTGTATATATTTTTTGTCATGAATTTTTTTCTCAATTTTTAGATTGTTTGGATGGGACCCGATAAAGCCTACGTTTTGAAAAGTGTGTCAAAGTTACCATGGCGACCAAACATGTTTTCTCAAAAACTGTGCCGTCTCTTTTGAGTAATTGCTCGTTACACCCGATTTGCAGCAGGATGACATTTATTCTCGACATTTACGTAACACGTAATAAGCAATAGCGATGTGTGCTCAGCGAGCGGCAGATTACGCGAACGTTCCTTGATATTTATCAATAGTCAGGCGGGGATGTGGAAATGCAATTTCGTCTCATGCGACCCAGCTGGTTCGACAGGAAGGAGATTTGGCGAGCGCTCGTCAGATACGGCGCAAAGATGCTCCATTCCACCGCCGTGATAATTGCATACCGCTTGGCGCGCTTTTATTTAGTGTCTCTTCAAGGACGTTTTTCGACGGATCAAAATGGATTTTCCCACTCGGACCGTAAATCAAGTTCTCGGCTCTCTTTCCAGTAACCGGATGGTGAAATATAATGAGCAAAACTACAAATAAAAAAGGAAGAGGCAAAAATAAAAGTAAAAAAAGTGAAATGTGAAAACGTTTATCTTATGTTATCTTCTATGCATCCTTAATAGTCCAAACACAGCATTCTGATTAATATTAAATTTGAGGAATATTTTTTTTTAACTCATTCAATCCCAAAGACGTGTTTTTACGTTTTTTTTAAAAAAGTCCAAACATTCAATCCCAGGTACTTTTTTTTTTCTTCACGTTTTTACCTAAAAGATAGTCTAAAACCGCTGGTACTAAATTGATTAAATATTGAAGTATTCAATTACTTCACGTAAACACATGTTAATGTAATCAATCATTTTAGTTACTTTGGTACCTGAAGTAATCAGCCACTTTAATATTTGACTACTTAATGTAAACAATTATTACCTGGAGTAAAACGAGGAGGGAATGAATAAAACAATCCATGTTTCAAAAAAAAAAAAATTGAGTTGAATTTCTGTAAAAAATAATAATGCAAAAAATGTTTAAAAAAAAATCCAGGACAGTAGAATTAAACGGTTGGCCACTTTGGAGGCGTTGTTCTTTAAAAAGAAAAGAAAACCAAAAAAACAAGGTAAGATAAGAGGTCAAATTGTTGTCACCGGGCCTTAGCGGATTCATTTGCGCTTATGCAAGCATGACTTTGTCTCTCGGCAAAACAAAGGCCACATTGATGCAGACGGAAGTACGGACGTGAAAGTTATTCTCTTCGGCTCTGGGTGATAGGAATCCTATATTAGGAAGGATGATATCATACTTTTCATGATATCGTATATAATATCGCTCGCTCCTGGGTGAAAGTTCAGGACGGATTAAGGCGCTCTTAAATTAACTTGAGAGTGGAATCAAACTTCTTTTTTTTACTATGTTTGAATGAATCACAATACTGTTAACAACGAGAACACTGCTCCTACTGATAAATATGGTGGTGTCAGAATTATGTTCAGAAGTTGCTTCCAATTTTTCATTGAGTCGTCCGGGGAATTTGTATTGAATTGATTCAATCTGGCTCTCGTTTTGAAGAGTCGTTATGAAGTTATGAGAATCAATCATACTGACAGCAGATGACAGAGAGAGAGAGAGAGAGAGAGAGAGAGAGAGAGAGAGAGAGAGAGAGAGAGAGAGAGAGAGAGAGAGAGAGGTGTAGGTACTTGTATATATATATATTTTTTTAGTAGTATTTTAATGACTGAAATAATTATTTCAGTAATAAAATAATGAATTTAGGTAGTTTACTCACTAAAGTACCAAAAGTAATCATTGTAAAACGTAATTGAGCAGTTTAATGACTTGAGGACTAAAGTAAATGAGTACTTTGGTAGTTACCGGTATGTACTTAAATAATCAATTACTTTAAGTACAAAAGTATTATTGGTTTAGCTACTAAATGTACTAAAGTATGAAAATGAATTGATGACAATAAATGCATAAACTGTATACATTTAAAGTCTATATTAAAGGCAACGTGGAACTACTTGCTTTATTTTTTATTTTTACATTACGGTTTAAGTAAAAAAAAAAAATCAAAAAGGTATCAGTATCAGTATTTACTTAAGTAATCAATTACTTTAAGTACTAAAAGTACGATTAGTTTAGCTACTAAATGTACTAAAGTATGAAAATTAATTGATGACTATAAAGGCATAAACTGTATACATTTAAAGTCTAGATTATAGACAATATGTAACTCCTTGCTTTATTTGTATTTTTATTTACGGTTTAAGTAAAAAAAAGAATCAATTCAGTTATCAATTACTTTAAGTACTAAAAGTACTATTAGTTTAGCTACTAAATGTACTAAAGTATGAAAATTAATTGATGACTATAAAGGCATAAACTGTATACATTTAAAGTCTAGATTATAGACAATATGTAACTCCTTGCTTTATTTGTATTTTTATTTACGGTTTAAGTAAAAAAAAAAGAATCAAAAAGGTACCCCCGGCTCACGGAATGCTGAGGTGACAGCAAATATGACAATGGCAACAAGAGCGGAATAGCCGCCTTGGGCGCACAAAAGCTCTCGCATCGTCAAGGTGGAGACTATGTCAAGAATGGCGTCGGCCCGCGTGCTGATTTCACATGTAAACACCCAATGTTAGCGCTCCATCATGGCGCCTCTTTGAAATCTTTGTCCGGGGCGTGCCTTTAATTGCTCCACAGGACTCGTTTGAGTCCTTTTTTTTTTTTTTAAAGACATAATTCAAGTAGTTCAGCAGGCTGAAAGCGAGTATGAAAACAAATGCGGTATTTTCACTAGCGGATTCCTAATTTCTGATCGCCCCAGGAATTTTTGTTGTTTTCGACTTGTCCAGTTGTGCTCCACACTTTGCTATTTTTGCCACATTTGCTAAATTTCAGAATATTTCAAGTTCAAAAAGACCTAAATGAAAAGCCGGAATCCAATAGGTTCAAAGTTAAAACGAAAAGGAAAAAAAAAGACAAAAACAAAAAAGTACAAGTCAAAAATCTAAAGAAAAAAACCCGCCAGAATTAAACTTAAACAGTAAAAAAAAAAAAAAAAAAAAAAAAAAAATATATATATATATATATATATATATATATATATATATATATATATATATATATATATATATTGGAAATGTCAAGTGAACCACCGTAAAAAAGTGAGAAATAAGTGACAAATAAATAACAAAATAAAAACAATACAGCTTGTAAGTAGTCCCAAACAAAAACGTAAAATAACAACGAAACTTAGAATTTTGAAAATGGCGAAACTCAAACTGAAAAAGTGGAAAATTAAACGGTTAAAGCGTAAAAACAGTCAAAATAAATAAACAAATAAATAAAAACAAACAGACCAGTGAAAAATATAAAAGTAAAAAAAATTATGAAACAATGATACAAGTGAAAACAAAAAATAGGTTGAAAACGGAGTTAAACATTGAAAAAACAAAATATAGGTCGAAATTAAATTAAAAATTTAGCAAACAAAAAATAAAAGAAATATAAGTGCCAAATTAAAATAATAACAATTGTAAAACAACACCCAATAAAAAACCCGTAACCAACATATAATACAATGAAACAAAGAATAAAAAGTCAAAAACAAAATGACAAAAGCAATAACAAAAAAAACGAGCGAAATAAAAATATTTATTTATTTAACCTGTATTTTTTGAGGAACGCAAAAAAAATAAACAATAACAAAAACAAGTGCAAAATGAAATAGAAAAACAAACAAAGAAAAGATCACAATGCCTTTATTGGTCTATTTTTTTTTTCCCACTAACGCCCTTCCTTTTACATGACAAAGGTCATGCCAATTTCACGCTAATTGCGCCGTTTAACTAAAAGCACAGCTGTCCTTGATTACCTACTGAATGACGGGCGCGCCCCACGACACACTCATAACAATCACGTCTCTTTGTGGCGTCAAATGTCTAAGTTACCGAAATACCGCTTGTAATCTGTGCAAATCGTCCGTTTCACGGAATACGCCGACAGCACCGTTTTCCACGTACTTTTTCCATTCCTTGTCATCCTCTTTTGATTGTTTTTTTTTTTTTCCCTGACATCACAAGTTTTGGGATCATTCGCCAAATGATGAGAAGAAAATGGCCATGTGATTGACGGTTTGCTCAATTGCATTCATGACAACAACAACAAAAAAAAAAAGACGCCGTCACGCCGCATTCTTGGTCCGGTAAATTCGGGCGTCAAGAGACAAGTTATTACATTTCTGCCTGGAGGGGACGTGTGTCAATTGTTTTTGAGGGCGGGGCTGCCGTCATACCACGGTGAGAAATGGTAAACGCCCATTAATTGCGCTGGATACGTTCCAGACGAAAACCAGAAGTTAAAATTTGTCATATAGAGACCATTTTTTTTCTAGTACCTTTTTAGGCTTCTCGAGACTTTTTTGAGCTTATAATTGACATATTTACCCAATTTTATTTTGCCAAGTGGGACTACCTTGGGGGCGAATTTACTACGCTAATTCTCCAAATACAAAACACACTTTTTTCCCCAAAAATGAAGGCCAATAATATGGGTGTTTCCTATGAACTGTAATTTAAAATTTTGATTGTTTTAGCTGTTAGCAAGTGCCTGTTGCAGCTAACTGCAGTTTATGCTACCTGGGGTTGTTACGGCATTATTTCCAATAAAAGAAGCGAGCAGACTGAACCAACGTCTGAGTCCATCCTTGCTCATACGCAGGAATATTACTAAAAACGAGAAGATCGCGGAAAACCTATGATATCTCCAGCAAGTGCCTGTTGTAGCTAACAGCAGTTGTGTTAGCTGAGGTTGTTATGGCATTATTTTCAATAAAACAAGCGAACATTCTGAACCAATGTCCGAGTCCATCCTTGTTCACGCTCAGGAATATTACTAAAACCAAAATTCAATTCATTTATTTATTTAGCATTTAGCAGTAAGTTCCTTTTGCAGCTTACAGCATATTTTTCTTCGTTGATGAATTTCAATCTTCACAACACCACAAGTACCAAATGACCACTTTGAAACAAAACTTTTCATTTATTTCAGCAATTTCACGTTACACTGCACTACAAGTACCAAAATGACCATTTTTATATCAAAATGGCTGGCAGACTTTTCATTTATTTTATGGAATGTGTATTTCAGACTTTTTTTCCGGATTTCTTCATGATAAATAGGCCTACATATTGCTAAGGAAATCCGTTTTAGACGAGTGAATTTTGAAATTCTCAAGGCTGCCCCCTATTCCAAAATTTTTGGGGCAGATTTATTGTGGCAAAAATGTTGCACCAAAATGGCAGCGTTATGTATGGTCATCAGTCATCTGATATGCTAATGAAATTTAGGAGCATTAAAATAAATGCTTGTAGCGATAAGATTTTTTTGTTTTTGTTTGAAGCCAACAAGTTAATTCCATCCGCTCTAGGAAATGAGGTGAGTCACATAATGATCTAATGAGAGCCATAACTGCCTAAGGTGGGGCTAACACATCATTAAAAAAAAATGATTTTAATTGCCCTCTTGTAATAAGAACAAGCTTTTGTCAAAATAACTGTGTGCTACATTAAGACTCTAGCTCATTACGCCACTCCCAATTCCAACCGTGCCTCAGCCAACTCAACCTGTCACGTATGGAATATTTTCCACTCCTATAAATATTAGTTATTCCAATAGTTATTGTCAAATATAGGAAAGCAAGTTCAAATAAAACCGCACGTTAATCGGTATAAAAAGAAAAGTATAAAAATAAGTATAAAAAGAATTTGAATTTAAAATATGAATGCAAAAAAATATATACAGTAAAAATAAACCACACAAAGAACGTCCCAAAAAGTGGGAAAAACACAAATTAAAATGCCATCATTTTAAATGAAAAATAGTTAATGGGCGACATGATTTTGTGACGTTAATCTGTTATGCACGCAGTTTCCACTAGATGGCGTCAAAATGGCCATAAAGCAGCTTTAGATTATAGAAACTACATCCATCTAGTAAATCATATTTTGTGATGCGTCGCAAAGAAATTTCAAGTTACGAGAGTGTCTTTTGGTAAAAAAAAAAGGACAGTTTCTTCTATATTGCGTCATAAAACGGAGTTAAAGAAACGGCATCATGACATACAAAGGATCTGCCCACGTGATCAGAAACCGCCATTTTAGACTGACCTTCAACCTCGGAGTGTGCTGTCCAGATTCTAGCCAATCAAAAAGTGGCGTTCGCGCAGTAAAATTTACATAGGGTCCTCTATAAGACCCCGACCCTCAATCGTTCATCCACATCCTAATCACCATGCCTGAACCAGCCAAATCCGCGCCCAAGAAGGGCTCCAAGAAGGCCGTCACCAAATCCGCCGGCAAGCCCGGCAAGAGGAGGAAGAAGGGAAGGAAGGAGAGCTACGCCATCTACGTGTACAAGGTGCTGAAACAGGTCCACCCCGACACCGGCATCTCCTCCAAGGCCATGAGCATCATGAACTCGTTCGTCAACGACATCTTCGAGCGCATCGCCTCCGAGGCTTCCCGCCTGGCCCACTACAACAAGCGGTCCACCATCTCCTCCAGAGAGATCCAGACCGCCGTCCGTCTCCTGCTGCCCGGTGAGCTGGCCAAGCACGCCGTGTCCGAGGGCACCAAGGCTGTCACCAAATACACCAGCTCCAAGTAAATTTCCCCAGTTTACTTGGCACCCCAACGGCTCTTTTAAGAGCCACCCACTCTTTCTCAAGAGCAAAATGTTCCGTCAACACCGTTTACTTATTAGAACACTATCAGAGCTCAACGGTTTTGTGCTACGTAGTTCGTATCGGTCAGACGAATAAGCATGAAGCAATCTGTCAGTAAATCATGTCTAAAAACGTCTTGTGTAGACAAGTACGAGTTTTATATATGAATGTCCACTATGATTAAAACACATTCAAAAGTTGCGAATATTGAAAAAAAATTGTCTGTCTTTGTGACATGACACAATTACCATTACTTTTACCATTACCTTAACTGAGCGCTACAGCTATTGAGGTGAAACAAAAATGTTTTGGCCGCTCTTCAATGATATGTTGGAAAAATCGCAGGAAAGTCAGTCAGAAATCCTATTAAAATGCATATAAAAAATTGCAATTCTAATGGCTTAACATGGTCTAAAATTTGGACAATGATTTTCGTACAACGATGTTTCACGTCCAGCTGCAATCACATAATGTAAGAATCGTTGCCTTTAGAAAATATACATATTTTAATCAGCTGCTTGAAATTTCAGCTCCCTAGTGTTTTTCACCCATTTATTCTTTTATATTTAAAATATAAAATCAATGAGTTAGGATAGACCCCTCCCCCCAAAAAGGTGTTTAAAATGAGCAATTAAAAATCACACACAATAAAATCGGTTGTCTGTAAATACCACTGACTTTAATAATTCAAAACAGCCAATGAAAAATCAGCAAAAGTTCTGCTTTATTTTCAAAAATGTTATATATGTAATATGTAAATTCATGAGTCACTTTTCCGATCTTCATATCAGCATCACAATATAGTTGCTACAAACTGGAGTGTTTCACTAGCAATTAAAACGTTAGCGAGATTTCACATTGTTTATTCGAAGTCATCATCGTAACTAATAGCAAATTAACACAAAATTAGAACATCTGCACAGTGCTTTTACATGAACGAACTGAATCTTTAGAACGGCCCCTTTGAACAATGAATCAGGAGCAACTGAATCTTTAGAACGGCCCTTATGAACAATGAGGACGCAACACAGCAACACAGTCAGTTATGTGACCAGGCCTTTCTGGTAATTTGGAGCATTTCATTAAAATAGGAATACCGATTACCCTTTGTAGAACTGTTGAGTGGCCCTGAAAAGGACCTTTTGCTTGTTTTGGAAAGTCAGACCGTATATGAAATTTAACCGCCAAAGCCGTACAGAGTGCGGCCTTGTCTCTTGAGGGCGTACACTACATCCATAGCAGTGACGGTCTTCCTCTTGGCGTGCTCGGTGTAAGTAACAGCATCGCGGATGACATTCTCCAGGAAGACCTTCAGCACACCGCGGGTCTCTTCGTAGATCAAACCAGAAATACGCTTGACACCGCCACGGCGAGCCAAGCGACGAATAGCAGGTTTGGTAATGCCCTGAATGTTATCGCGAAGGACCTTGCGGTGACGCTTGGCGCCTCCTTTCCCCAAACCTTTACCACCCTTGCCTCTACCGGACATATTTGCAACAGCAGATCTAAACAAATGATTTGACTGACAGCACACGTTGCGAAGCTGTATTATTTCTTCACTGCGGACCTGAGAGAGGACAGTTAACACTATTTGGATGGGAGGCACGTCTCCCTTCCCCCATGATTTTGCTAGGGATAATGTATCTCCGTGTGTACATTTTAAACGATGAAAGGTGGTTTACACAGATTTAGTGACAAAGAATACAAAATTTGACGTGATTATATGCGACAATCACACTTTTCCAAATTTTTGTTTACAGGAGCTGGTTTCCAGTATATACTGGTTTGTTTGGCATCTCTCGTTCTATTATGCAATTTAATTCAACTGGGAATTTGTAAACTACTGCTGACAAGTCTTAGCAACAGACACTTGCCAACCTTGTTACCTATGGATAGCATTCTGTGGTTGACATCTCACTGGAAGTATTTACATATTGCAAAACATTGCATCACTAAGTAAAGTTCTATACACAACGTTTCTATCGCTTTCACTTCCAGGTCAGAATTAATCTTTGATAAACGCGAAATCTAAACCCCGTTTTTGTTTACGTACAGATTTGCTGCTTAGTGATTGGCCATATGGAGCGGGAGGGCGGTTGACCAATCACCGATGTGGTCATCTTTGCGTTCTATGCTGTTATGTACTTTTCACCTACTGTTCTTTTCATTCATTAATTTATTCATTCATTCATTCATTCATTCATTCATTCATAGAAAGAAAGAAGGAAAGAAAGAAAAGATCTTTCATACCAGCGATTCATGTGTCAAGCCAAGATGGTAGTTCAAGTGCTACTCAAAGAACTACGAAAATGGCAGAAGAACTACAAGTGACAGAAAAAAAAAAACGTTGCTAGCCGGACTTTAAAAAACGGCGCACGTGGGCGCAGGTGAAATCAATTCTCATCATCCGTTTTCTTAAAACAGCCCAACTTTGTTTACTCTGTCGTCAGTAACCTTTAAAAAATAAAAATAAAACAGTAAGACGATTCAGACACTTTGAAGATGCAAACGGTAAGACGCTGTTTTCGTGTATTTTTCCTGCACAATTGCAAGCACTGATCTTTCGAAATGTGGTAAAATGATGTGGAGATTATCGTACATTAGTATATTGTTTACAATAATTGCTTCGTGTCAGTGAATGAATCCTAAATAAATAATTGTAGGGATCTTGTCAGCTGTGGGCAGTTGTAAATTATAGCATAATCTATCCAATGGCACTGCCTGCTGGCTAAATTGAGCACAACAACTATTTTATTTAGATTAATACGGAATAGCAACATTTTAGTTGTGTTGGCTCTTAAGAGTTTGAGAATCAATAGTACAATAAAACGACTTTTTATATTGTAAAATGTTGCCATCATATAAATGTAGTCATGTTATTTTTATGGATGAAATTATTATACACAATACTGGTGTAATCACTTATGCGTGAAACAGGAATGAATGTCATACCTATTTTACAGTCGTATCGGTATGCAAACCACTATATATACTTATTTTTCAGCCATGAAAAACCAAAATGACCCATAAAGTACGCGTTTCTTACGCTTAAAATAAAAATTACTGCATCGGCTAATAGTTGCTCTGCCCACTCTAGCCAGTAGGGGGCAGCGTTACAAATTGATGTGCTGCATCCTTGCAGGTTAAATTTCATTTAGTGTATTTTGTACGTAGTAGCAATATACGTCGTGGTATGTTTCAATTAGCATAGAATATAGATACTATTCAAACATGACAATGGAAGGAAAAATAGGCAATCAAGTAATTTGCTTTTTAGTATAGTCAACAGCAAAGCTGCACTGTTGCAGTCGTCGACCATTTTGAAACAGCACTTAACGCGGTAATGTCTGTCAGAAAGTGGGTCAGTCTTAAATATTTATATAGAGTGCAACGAGAAGAGATGATGATCTTGGCTATTGGAATGCGAACTCTTTCAGAAAAGTGGGTGGCTCTTAAAAGAACCGTTGATTTACTTCGTTGATGGAGCAAATTTACTTGGAGCTGGTGTACTTGGTGACGGCTTTGGTGCCCTCGGACACGGCGTGCTTGGCTAGCTCTCCGGGCAGCAGGAGACGGACGGCGGTCTGAATCTCCCGAGAGGTGATAGTGGAGCGCTTGTTGTAGTGGGCCAGGCGGGAAGCCTCGGAGGCGATGCGCTCGAAGATGTCGTTGACGAACGAGTTCATGATGCTCATGGCCTTGGAGGAGATGCCGGTGTCGGGGTGGACCTGTTTCAGCACCTTGTACACGTAGATGGCGTAGCTTTCCTTCCTTCCCTTCTTTCTCCTCTTGCCGGGCTTCCCGGCGGATTTGGTGACGGCCTTCTTGGAGCCCTTCTTGGGCGCGGATTTGGCTGGTTCAGGCATGGTGATTGGGGTGGGGGCTGCGGCGTATGAGTCGGGGTCTTATAGACGCTCTTATGTAAATAATGCTGCGCCAACGCCACTCTCTGATTGGCTGAAATCATACTGCACCATATTCCTTTGTTGTACGATTTTAAGACGTTTAAAAATAAGGGCCTTATTTTCATGTAAAATGTTTAAACTCCTCGTTGATTGAAAAACAAATGCCAGCCATTGTCAGCAGAATTGAAATACACTATAAAAAAAAAAAGAGTAAAAAATAAATACAATCTTTAATTACTAAATTTTCCCCAAATCCATTCGTAAAGAAAAAAACAGCCCAAACAATCCAAAATTACTGGGCTAATGATCTCTAGTGGTAGGCTAATAAAATATTTGTATTGGTACTAAATTAGTATCAACTCATAGCAGTGAGATTAAGATGTAATTTCACTTTTTGTTTAATGCAGGGGTGTCCTACTCGTTTTACCTTGCAGGATTTATGGAAGAAACTCAATTCCCATGTAGGCTAGAGCAATGTGTAATGTTATCAAACTAGATTTTTTTTTTATCACTGTCCAAAATAATAAAAGCACAACCATCACTATTTTACCATGGAACATTAACATTACCAAGATATGTTTATTTTTTTAATATCAGCTCATTTTTATTCTTTACATAGTAGCAATGTCATTATTTTGCAGTCCGGATCATACCTGTTTGCGGGCCGGATACGACCCCTGGGTTAATGTTTTATGCAAAATGCCTGCAGTAATTTTTTTCTCGTTTTCAGGATTGTCCTCTTTTAAAAGCAAAAATGTAAACGAAAAAATAGTGTAAACCCACAATGGATATAATAATGTATTGATATCGAAAACATGATTAATAATAATGCTATCTGAACAGACTTAATGAATAATTGCAAGTACTGTAGTGTCGTAAATCTGAAGAATAGATAATGGTCAAATATGATGATCTGTAGAGAACGAAGCCACCAGAACCGAACCGATGTAGCAAGCGTTTCGTAAACGGGTTAGTGACCCTAAATTTGTATATTTAATCGTGTGTTTTTATAATGATATTGAAGGGTTATATTGGAATATGAACTCTTAGAAGAAGTGAGTGGCCCTTAAAAGGGCCTTTGGTTATTGATGTAAATTCAAATGTGGAGTTAACCACCAAAGCCGTACAGAGTGCGGCCTTGCCTCTTGAGAGCATAGACTACGTCCATGGCGGTGACGGTCTTCCTCTTGGCGTGCTCGGTGTAAGTAACAGCATCGCGGATGACGTTCTCCAGGAAGACCTTAAGCACACCGCGAGTCTCTTCGTAGATCAGACCAGAAATGCGCTTGACACCGCCACGGCGAGCCAAACGACGAATGGCGGGTTTGGTAATGCCCTGGATGTTATCACGAAGGACCTTGCGGTGACGCTTAGCGCCTCCTTTCCCCAAACCTTTGCCGCCCTTGCCTCGACCAGACATCTTAAATTGCTTCTATTGAGAGTAATACAAGAGAAGACTGACGCATGACTGGGTAGTATGTGTGTTTTATATCACCAGACAGCGGACCTGAAAGAAGACACGCTTCCCCATTTGGCTCTGAATGACATTGCCCTTCCCCCACACTAAGCACAGAGCTGCCTTCGTTTTTGTACATTTTAAATGAAATATAACGGAATTTATTCGGATTTAGGGTGAATCACAACATGGGTAAACAATGTATATTTATTATTGAACGCGATAAGACACTGGAGCAAAAGAAACACTTTAAAAGCTCATCTCACACCACCCTTTCAATAACATTACTTTTATTAAACAGGTTGAATTTCTACCAATACCCCTCAAGAGAAATTGAAAATTAGGATGACAAGACATTACAATAAAGCGATCTATTATTTTTAAACTTTACATTTATTTTCTATATATCTCAATTTAAGCACAGATGGTTAAAATCACTCTACGTATTTCTTTGTCATAATGTTAATTTCAGAATGATTTAAAATTTGTGTTCATCGCTGTACACAGTGTTTGTACTTTAGAAATGTAATGCTTCACAAAATATCTTTAATTCACTTTCAATTAAGTGTAACATTGGACGTATTAGGTTACTGTACCATATTGTAATTGTGTATCTGTCAATAAAACTTCCCAATTTTTATAATTACTTTAGCATTATCAGACAATCATGTTTTGAATTGCAACGTTTCAACGTACTGTTTTGTTGTAGGGGTTACATTTATTCATTTTGAATAAATTCTCTGCTCTGCTTTTTTTCTGTAGTATTGTGCAGACATGAATAATGCTCCTGTGAGGGAATTACCACCATGCAGTCACTAAGATAATTATTTTGTGACTTTGTATCTTTAGTCAAAGACAACGTATTATAAAACGGCTTTGATTGTCCATTTAGGATAAATATACTAGTCATCAAGAGCTTATATCCTGCATGTTTTAGATGTTTCTCTTACCAACACACTTGATTCAAATGATACTCATCATCAAGCTCTGCATGAGTTCGAAAATGATCCTAATTATTTGAAATCGCTGTGTTAAAGAGAAATTGAAAACATGTCTGCTTTTGGCCCTGTAAAATGTTGAGCTGCAACAGGATGCAGTAAGATTTAGACTCATTAGAAAGAAGTTTGAGAGGAATTACATAATATACTGCTTAACCAATTAGGGCTTATATTGTGTATTTGTATGTGAAGTCTAACGTCAGTGTCGCTAAGGTGGAAATATGATCTCGGCCTATGTGGCGTTCATAAACGAATGTGTCTTTTGAATGACCCCATTAAAAGAGCTAATTTGCCCACTCCCTGACACAATTAGCAATTTTTGAAGTTGTTCGTTTGCTAGTACGTTTTAATATACGGGTCTTGTAGATCGTAAATAGTCAAGCCGTGGTTGATGTGACATTCCTCAATATTTAAACGAATGTACTCCTTTGGAAATAGATGAGCGGCTCTTAAAAGAGCCTTTGTGGTGGTCGAATCGATGACGAATGGAGTTTACTTAGTCTTCACTTTCTCAGTCTTCTTGGGCAGAAGAACAGCCTGGATGTTGGGCAACACACCACCCTGTGCGATGGTCACTCCGCCGAGGAGTTTGTTCAGCTCTTCGTCATTTCGGACCGCGAGTTGTAAATGACGAGGAATGATTCTGGTCTTCTTGTTGTCACGAGCGGCGTTGCCTGCCAATTCCAGGATTTCAGCCGTCAAATATTCAAGAACAGCCGCCAGGTAGACAGGAGCCCCGGCACCAATGCGTTCGCCGTAGTTTCCTTTGCGGAGCAGTCGGTGAACACGACCGACCGGGAATTGAAGACCGGCACGTGAAGAACGGGTCTTAGCCTTAGCTCTGGCCTTGCCACCGGTTTTTCCACGTCCAGACATTTTGAATTTCTTTCGTTGATCACTGTGAGAGCGTATTCGAAATACCTCATCCTATGCGAGACAGAGTATTTATAGCTGCTTGTACTGCTCGCCGATTGGCTAGCCGAAACGGAGAAATGGTTGTCCAATCAGCTAAGAGATGCTGTCATGACGCTATTCTTAGTCATTAATTTCTTTTCTCCGCCCTTTCCAAGCAAATTCATGGAGAACTGAGCAAGCGAGAGAGTTACGGGACTGCACAAAATACCACGATAAACGTTTCATCCGTCCCCTCTTTAATTTACTCCTTAAAATTAATAGATTGTAAATATTCTGGCTTCTCTATGACGGCCATTTCAACATCGGCAAATACTTCCATAAACACGTTAAACAGGCAAGCTATGCATGACCTCACGATATCATCAACGAAATTCAAGGCTCTCATTTATCGTACTTATCTTCCAGTAATCCACCTTATTAATTAATGTTCGCTGTGGTTCACGTTAGTTTCTGAACAAACTTTTTGATTTGCATGCAGAAAAATGTAAGGGCCACATTATTTGTTGTTATTTTTAACTTACTAAGTAAGCATTGTATAATTTTTTAAGCAAGTAATTACGCTTTGTCTAGATAATGTAGTTGTGTTTAAAAAAATAAATAAATAAACTGCTCTGACCAGGCTTTTTGTCAAAGGACATACTGCCTTTTCCCATGATGTCTTTTGTTTGAACATGATGCAATTCATTCATAACGGACACAACACAGGACACAAATAATTCACATTATCTTCAAAATGTGTGCTGCGGTAGTTTGGCAATAGATGGCGCTGCTGTAATTGTAATATAGTCTGTTGTCTGTCTGCTAAAGTGTGGAGACAGGATAATAATAAAACAGGCTGAAATCAAATGAAGACGAGAGGCAGTTTTCTTCATTTTTCTAACATGGTGTTTGCATAAATGTACATGTAAAAAAACTATCTTGAACGGAGGAACAATTGTTTCAAAGTGTGTGTGACTCCCACTACAACACTCGCAAACAGAAAGTTTTGTTTGTGATAATGTTCAGTCAACAGTTTGGCCATTGCTGCTCCCGAAACGCTTGCCCTTGCCAAAAACAACTTGAATTTTGAACCCGTTTTTTGACCGGATGATGTATTAAAACGCAACATCACAATGAATGAGCAAATGCAATGAGACATGAAGGTTGTCAACACCACACTGGATACAAACGAACCCATTCGATAAAAGAGAGTCTAAAAACGACACTTAAAGCGCTTAAAGTAATAATTTACTTTCTGTAATTAAGCATAAAGTAATTGAAAAAAATGGTTTCAAAAAGATATGTCCCCTCGCTCCAAAAATAACCACAAATTTTCACTCACTATCTATGCTACAGGTCACAAAAGTACATTTACCCTAATCAAATAAATGTTAATTATCGACGTGAGATAAGTGCAAAGATTTAAAGTTGGCGACTGGTTGAATGTCCGTGTCAAAGGTCATTTAAGATAGTTGAAAGCAAATGAACCGTTGTGTATTCATAAATCAGCAATGACATATTCGCATACTTGTGTTTTATTTTATGTCCAACCAATATTCCCTTATTGGCTGAAATGGTTGTTTTTGTGCTCAGACCACAGCAATTCATATTATAATTAATGTAACTACCGAATTGAATCGTTTATGCGACATGGGTTTGTGGTGTACATATTAGATGCATGGCATTGATGCTTAATGTCATTTGTTGCAATTCCCATTACAACCTTTTGAGGGGGCGGGGTTATTATCCCTTGTGATTATCATTCATACATGAAACCAAACAATCCACATTACTTCATACAACCACTGCAGATATTTCAGAGTTGAGGTGGAGTGAATAAGTTGTGTGTGTGTGTGTTGCATAAGTGTCAGCAATACATGTGCGGACCTGCGGTGGATCTTAATTGGGCCTTGGAGGCACGAAGCAGCCAGACTCCAATGTCTCCTTGTCTTCTTAATGACTAATTGCCAAGATGCTCAGCAAGTGGGGATCTTTATTCACTTTGGGGGCTTTTTCGTGGCCCGGGGTGGGTGGCGAATCTTTGCATGAAATATTCACGCATACCCAATTTAGGCTTTTATAACCTCTGCCAAGTGCAGTCAATACATTTCTTCGATCAACAATGGAGAAAATGAAGCATTAATTGCTCATTTTATTATTTATGATTGACTCTCGGAAGGTTCTCGTCTTCAGATTCTTATCTGACGACCTGAGAGGTGTAAAGCACCGTAAAGGGCATTTGTTTTTGGCCTATATCGTTAGACTCATTGGAGCTACCCTACGAAGTCCTAGTGTCCTCAATCAAGGACATCCTGGCCTTTCCGGTCATGTCTTATGTTTGGCTGGGATGCCATTCACTTTGCTGTGACAAAATGGATGCGGAAATGGACACAAATGAATGAGCTGGGTTACAGAATGATAACAGGGGTACAGTATGCAAAAAAAAACAAACCTAATATATATATATATATATATATATATATATATATATAAATGCACACTGTTAATTTGGAAATAATTCTGGCAAAACTTTCGTCCTATAAAAAGCAGGTGATCATGCGGATATGTCAGTAGCATCTTTTAATGCACAGAAATGACTCGACAATGCTAATGATTTACAAAAAGGCCTTCATAAATAGCATGGGATCGTACACTTTTATGATCGGACAAAAGGTCGGACGCGGGCTCCGCTTCAAACATTCACTGTCGCTCGTTTACAAAGTCGGCAGGATGATAAATTGATGACAAAATACGGCAGACGCCGGGAGGAAGTTCGATTTTTGTGTTTGAGATACAAAAAAATAGACAATCGAAAAATGTGTTTGGTGCAAAAACAACTGGCAGTAGTCCCGTGAGTCTTTAATCACGCCGGCGAGCTCAGTAGCCCGCCGCGTACGCCCACTTGCGAGGATCCGATTCTGCGTGGAGTCCGTCCTCATAGCGGACCACCGCCTGCACCACGGCTCCCGTTGACTTGAGGAATTGCGTCACATGGTTTTTCTCCGCCAGACCCTCCATGACGTTCTGTCAAGAAAACAGAAGCTTGTTGCGAAAATGCGATAATAGCAAAAGTAACTACATTATATATTTAGAAAATTGAAATGGGAATATTTATTACGTCATAATTATTTTTGAAGACTTTTGCATTATGGGAATCCAGGCTAAGCCGATCATGGAAGTCATTGAAGGGCTTGCAAATGTCATAAGTTGGCCACCCGCTGGTTTTGGGGTGTCAACACAAAAGTTTCTATTGCGTCCAGCTCGTGAGTTGCCGTTGAAATGATTAATGCAAAAATCGGAGGAAATGCATGATAAAACATTGGGTTTCAATATGTCCAAAATTGACAATATGCCCAATTTTGAATGGCAGTAAATGAGCCCGACATGGGCTAAATTTGACACCTATAGCGTGTACCTCTCAATCTCCCGTTGGCAAGAATTTAGCCACAGTATTTTAGCCACCTAGTGTTTTTTTTTGTTTATTTATTTTTTGTATGCTTTTCCTTTTGAGATCTCACATCAAAAAATCCGAATTGGTTAAAAAATTTCCACAAGAGTTAAATAAGAACCAAACTGGCCCCAAAAGACGCCAGCTCTCCGCGCATTAGCCCTGGAAGGACAGTACAGCTCCGCCTCACTTTGTCAAAGTCCGGCTCGGCCACAGTGGTGTTGGGACTCAGCTGGTTGTGGAGCCTCGGATCGGACACGGCTTTCTTCAGGTCGTAATCGAAGAACAGCGCCTTCAAGATTACCTAGGAGGCTCACGATTATTACAACCAAGCAGAGTTTTTGAAATGACCATTTGGACTGACCCGCACAAGCACCAATCTTACCAAATGAATTGTTCAAAATCGCTAAAGTCCACTTACCTGAGCAATGGAGGTTGTGATCTTGGTACCACCGGAACCGCCCACCACCATCTTGACCCGGCCTTTTTTGTCGAAGAGGATGGTTGGACACATGGAAGACATCGGCCTTTTTCCTTTCAACAGCATGAAACCGTAGAGGACTCAGTTTTGATGTAACCCAACCGTATCTTTTATGCCCATATTCCCTATTTAGCGTAGCCCTGGCTACGCTAGCTTCGGATTTCTTGATCTCCAGCTTCGTTTCGTTTAAATCATCTTCTCATTTCTCTCTTTAACATCACAAGCAATCTTGGGAGCCATGGCTAACCCATTCAACTTTGAATTAACCAGTAAAATGCACGATAAATACGCTTTTGTAACCACTCACGATAGAACAAAGCTTTACCGTTCCGCCATTTTGAAACGAGTGAGGCCGACCAATAGCAGACCAGCATTGTAGTCACGCGTTGCATGGAAGCAAATTGTCTGCATTAGTAAATAAGTGCAACTACCTAAAAACGCCAGCACATGGAGGTAAAACAACACAAATACGGCCAAGCCCCTAGGGTCATGACAGTTGTTTTTGTCGCAATGCGGGGAAAATACCTTAAAGAGGGGATGAAAAAAACTCAGTATTCTACATCGCAACATGAAAATAACGTAAGCCAGGGACGCTGTAACACGGGGTCCACTGTAATAAAAATGCTAGCTGCCAAAGTTATAAGCCTGCAACGAACCTGGCCTGATGAAGTTATTCGGCGAGGGAGGCACCCCGAAACCGTTTGTGATGAGTGGGGAGCTGAAGTCATCCATCTC
This sequence comes from Hippichthys cyanospilos, assembly GCF_059441005.1. Taxonomy (NCBI): domain Eukaryota; kingdom Metazoa; phylum Chordata; class Actinopteri; order Syngnathiformes; family Syngnathidae; genus Hippichthys; species Hippichthys cyanospilos. The sequence continues at coordinate 16,267,314 of NC_142383.1, read as the reverse complement.
GTTGTTGAGGAGGATCCCAGTCGACCTGGACATGACTTTGGAGCCCAAACTGCCGAGCAAAAGAACGTTAAAAGCACACTCACGCTGGTTCAAAGCATCGCAAAGAGGTCGTACTATTGGTTAATGGTGCTGGTGGCCGCCACGGCGCTGCCGTCCGCCGCCACCACGGACAGGTGCGACGTGCCGTGATTGTCGGGGAGGTAAAATTCGGGTTCGTAGTAGCTCACGTTGTGAGTCGTCCAGTCTGTGATCTTCGATCGGAGCTCGTCGGCGTACGGCTGCGACGTGATGTTGACGATGAGCTTTGTGATGGAGACGAAAAGAGGTTTCAACGTTTTGAAATCCATTTTTACAAGGGAAATCTAAATCGCATAAAGTTATACCAGCTCAATATTTATAACACCAAATCCATATATATATATATATATATATATATATATATATATATATATATATATATAATATACACTGTATATGTATATATAATTTTTTATATGCATTTTTTATACTGCTTATACAAAGGATTTTATATATATATATATATATATATATATATATACACTGTATATGTATATATAATTTTTTTATACGCATTTTTTATACTGCTTATACAAAGGATTTATATATATATATATATATATATATATATATATATATATATATATATAATAAAATCCTTTATTTAAACAGTATAAAAAATGCGTATAAAATATATATTAAATTAAATATATTTATATATATATATATATATATATATATATATATATATATAATCCTTGATTTAAACAGTATTAAAATGCGTATAAAATATATATTAAATTAAATATATATATATATATATATATATATATATAATCCTTGATTTAAACAGTATAAAAATGCGTGTAAAATATATATTAAATTATATATATATATATATATATATATATATATATATATATATATATATATATGTGTATGTATATGTATGTATGTATGTATATGTATGTATGTATGAATGTATGTATAAGTATGTATATATATATATATATATGTAATATAAATATATATAAAATATTTAAAAAAATCTTTCAGCTTCTGCGCTATCCATTCATTTTTTAACGTTTTTTAAAAAATATATTTTAAAGAATGGGAGAAGCTCAGAATGGTCGTCAGGGTCCTTACATCGGTGATGTTGAGGAAGGCAGGATCTCCGAGCAAGGTCCTCTTCGCGTAGGCGAAGCGAAAGGCCTCGGTGATGCGATGGTACGTCAGGATCTTCTTCTCGGTGCCGGAAACGCTGTCGGACGTCAAGTTGTACCCTGCCGAGAAAACGTTTGTGCTCAAAAGAGACCTTTAATATTTTGGAGGAAATGACAGTTTTCAAATCATCTTAAATAATCCCTGTCATTATTATTATTATTTCAATGATAGTCAATCAATCAGGTATTTACTATAATAGTTAAATCGTGTTTATCTTCATTCTGCTTCATTCTGATGTCTGACGCAGGATAAAAATTTGGCCCGCTGGCCGCCGCCAGCTGGACTGTGTCCAATTAGAGCCGAATTGGCAAGATTAAAGTTTACGCATGAACCCCAGCGAGCGGGTGGCCCAGTCAGAGTAAAAAGAAGATTCCATGAAATTAATGACTTCAGAAACTCATCTCTTCTTCTCATTCTGTCATGAGGCACATGTTTTCATCTTTTCAGGCGGTGTTCTGCAAGAAACCCAAGGCAACATTTTGCAAGCTTTTTTTTTGCTCTCAACTTGGAGCAGAAAAAAAATCAGAATGTTGAGCAGTGGGGTCCAAAAAATATATTCAACTAAAATATAATTAAGGTTTTTAAATATACAATTTTGAAAGGATTATTAAGCAAACCTTGACAAAGTGGATGAGACTTATTTTGCTTGTGAAATTGGAGAGAAAAATGTGTATTTTGACTATTATTTTATTCCTAAATAACTACAATTTATATATATTTTTGAATGTTTCTTATTTGAAAAACCTCTTCAGTATGGCAATAATTTGTTTATTATTACATATTTTTTTACTGGTCGCAATTGGCCCCCAGGCCACAGTTTGTACACCGCTGTCCTAGCCTTTTATAGAGTGCTGTTTTTGCCACCATTGACACCTAAATGCATCAAAGAACATTTTTTTACAAAATGAGTGAAAGGATTTTCATGGAAAAAAAAACAAAGTAGCAGCACAAAATGTTTCTTTTATGGATGTTGATAATATTCTTAACCTTTTCTTAATGATGTATGCCCCCCACACACACGAAAAAACCAGGCTTGCATGTTCCAATTAATTTGCTCTTAATTTGAAAAGAAAAAACACTGTCCCTGCCATGACTTTAAGCGACTTTATACCTTTTTAAGTCTGATTCCCAAGCACATCTCACATTTTAAGAGCAGAATTTTGCTGCCACTTTTTCCTTTTTCCCCTTTCAAGAGAGCGAGCGGCTGGCAAAAATCATGAAAGCGCGTCCTCTCCCACTCGAGATGCTTTTTTTGGGACGGAGCATCCAAGGTTTACCATTCAAGATGTTTAGTATCAGCGAGAGCACAGGGCCGCTGGCGGGGGCGTTGGGAACTGCCATGGTGTACTCGCCCACGTTCACGCTCAAAGGCTTCTCATCCAAGACGGGCGCATAATCTCTCAGATCCTCCATTGTGATGATTCCGCCTATGCGGGCCAGAGACAAACACCGTCAACGCACTTGGACTCGATCTGGGATACAAATCCGTCACGCCAGTAAAATTAGACGGCGGGGAGAGGGGAGCGGTTTGCCGGGTGTTGATTTGAAGACACGATCAAGAACGATGAAATATTTCTCGGAGGTAAAAATGCGTTTTAATTAGACGCAGCCATCGTATTATTAACATTTGCAGAAAATAGGACAAGAAGAGTTTGCGATTTTGCGATATTTGGCAGGAAATAAAAAAGGATCACCAGTTAATCGTCCGATTACGACAAAATGTATATAACAATAAAAATAACGTATTTTTGTTCCATTCTTGCTTAGAACTAAGATATGAATTATGAGTAGATTTGCCCCCAAAAAAAAGTCTTTATTTTGTTGATTTTCATAACAGAGAGACGAATCGAGAAAACATTCTCCGTATTTATTTTGGAGAGATGGTTTGAATGTATTTATTTTCGACTCTGAAAACAGATGAAAAATGACCCAAAATGGTCCAAAATTTGTGCCAAAGTTTTATATGTAAAAAGCCAATTTTTAAAGTTTATTATAGAAATCCACCTTTACTTCATGATTGCACAAAAAGTTGGGTCAAACTGACTCAAATGCTGTGTTGGATTGACCCTTTTTTGACCCTTAATTAGGTTCTATTTAACCCAATCGTTTGAATAGTGTGTAATTGTAAAAAAACAAACAAAAAAATGACAATTTTTGGACATTTCTTTAGCCAAATGCTGAAAACAAATTGAAAAGAACACATGTAAATAAGTATATTGGATTGAAAGAACATTTTAAAAAAAAAAAACAAGAAAAAAAAACGTAAAAATACGTCTTTGGGATTGAATAATATAATATGGTCTGAGTTAAGTAAAAAAAATAGACCCTATAATCGAGACTGCGCCTAATAATACGGTTCGCCGTATGGTGCGGTAAAATACGTTACATCTTAGGATAATAATGACATGAAAACGAGGAGAAAAACCTTTTTATAATCTTTCAAACTGAGCTGTAAAGAACCGACTCAAATGGTTCCACTCCCACGTCAAACCTTCCTTAAATTGTTTTACACCTCACGTGTCCAAAACCGTATTGAATACCTGCAGCCTGAATATCAGCCACCAGATTCTTTGCAATCTGGCCATGGTAGAAGGCCTCGGCGCCCCCTTCTGCAATCCTCCTGTAAGTTTCCGCAAGCTTGGGAAAGGTCACCGTGTCGTTTTCTTCCAAGACCCCGCCGCCGCTTTTGCAGAAAACTTCACTGCCAGACAAGCAACGTTTTCGTTTGAAAATCCGATGAATATTTCTCAACCACCGCGTTTCGGGGTCTCACCACAAAGCCGAATCGTTGACGACGGTGGCCTTATGTCGGGCCAGAGCCGAGGCCAGCGCCCGGCCTAAGGGGAATCCGCGCTCCGCCAGATGGATGCTGGGCTGGAACAAATCCTTCCAAGGAAGTTTGCCGTGCCGCTTGTGCGCCAGCTCGTAACCTCGAATCTCTCCCGGAACGGCGATGGATAATCCTCCTAGCACGCGATAAAACCACCGAGACGGATCTCTTTATTGCCTAATTATGTGAAGGATGAACGATAGGAGCATCAACAAATGATAAAAGTTGGAACAGCTTGTTATAATCACGCCCTTTCTTGGCAGAACGAACTCTATCACAGAGCAAAATGTTCCTCGCATGAGATATGATCTTTTGTTTGCATTATTTTACGGCATCGTTTTTTTTCGCAATTAAGAATTCTGTTGTCATGACAGTAAAACAAGTGCGAGCGTTCTGAAGGCGACCTGCCTATGGCCTCAACTAATGCGTGTATACACGTGTATGCATATATGTGTATACTGGATATTTATTTGTACACATAATGCATAAAAATGCATGTATATATGTACACGCGTACTTTTACTTATGAAATACATGTTTATTTATGTGTGTATATGTACGAGTAAGTGTGTATAAAGGTAAAAGTATGTTTGCATGCATATTATATGTATATGTGGATACATATACATGTATAATACGCACAAATTAATGTGTATATTTATATACATGATCATGCGTATATTTATGCATATTTACATATACGCAGGAGTGTGTAAGTGTGCGTATAACTACGGGTGTGGTTATATAAATGTATATGTATTTGTGTGGGAGTATTTACGTACCTATACATATTTGTGTGAGTTGTGGGTATGTGTATCTATAGGTACTTGTGTGTGTATGCTTACAAATAGGTACTGTACATGTGTAGGTGCGGATACGTACTTGTGTGAGGGTGCGGGTACATATACATACGTGTGTGGGTATGGATTTGTATCCATGAATGCGTGTGTGTGTGTGGGGGGGTACGGGTACATTTAAGTATTTGTCGTATTGGTACATATCGGTACATTTGTGTGTATGCGTACATATAGGTACGTGTTTGGTATGCTTACATATAGGTAATGTATGCATACTTATAGGTACTTGTGTGGGTACGTCTACATACGTGTTTGTGGGTACATATATAAATATGTGTGTGTGGGTATGAGTAGGTATGAATACGTGTGTGTGTGTGGGTCTGGGTACGTACTTTATAAATATATTTGTGGGTACCAGTACGTATGCATCGTGGGTACGTGCACGTATGTGCGTGGGCATGCCTACGTTTACGTAGTTTGTGGTTATATAAATGTATATGCATTCGTCTGGGAGTATTTATGTATGTAGACATATTTGTATGTGGGTATATATGGTCGAGTGTGTGTGTATATGTACATGTGTGCGTATGTCCATAAATATAGCGTAGTGTACATACTTATAAGAACATGTCTATACAAGTACATATCAAATTATGTGTATGTAGATACATTTTTTATCAATATTAAGAGTGGTTTTGTGTATAGTGCCCTTTACGGTACACATGGGTGCATAATACCTTGTGCAAGTAGTATGCGACTTACTATATGTACTACATTATAGTACGCATGACATCAGAGCTTTGCTGTGATATTCACTCATGTATATGCCGGTTTAATCCAGATGAGCTTGCTGACGGCATCGGTATTACAAATGGTTTCATCAACCTCAAGTTTGAGTTCTTGGAAAAGCCAAATGACCTTTCTGGGACAAATCAGTGCTGTTTCCAAACATATTCTCTGTTGCGTTGCGAGGCGCCGTCTCCCGAGCGTCGATAGTTTCCGCTGTGCCTGCGTGAGTTGCAGAGGAGCGTCATTATTATGGGCGCGCAGCATGTGCGAGCGAGTTATTAGGTGAAGGCGTTGAAGGTGAATTGGCAGCGTACCGCTTGTTGCGTTGTAGATGGTGATGAAAAGCCCTCCCCCGATGCCCATACTGTGAGCGTTCATCAGGCCCACACAGAGCAAGGCGGCGATGGAGGCATCCACTGCCGAGCCTCCTTTCTTCAGTGTGTCACTGTTGAGATGGGATATTTCTTTCAGAAACGCAATGGTGCCTTGAGAAACGCGAGACGCGATTGGGAAAACTTTCGAGGTGCGGTTGTTCGGATGATTTTTGGCGGGGGGCTCATCTCATTGTATTAAAAAAAAAAAAAAAAACAGCAACAAATTTGAAAAAAAATAAAAAATTATATATATATATATATATTTTTTTTTCACATGATTAACTCAAAAAAAAATATATATATATTTTGAGCTAATCATGTGAAAAAAAAAAAAATATATATATATATATATAAAAAAATTTTTTTTCAAATTTGTTGCTGTTTTTTTTTAATACAATGATATCTTTATATATAAAGATATAAAGAGAGAGAGCGTATATTACTATTATTTACCTGTAGCTAATCATGTGAAAAAAAAAAAATATATATATATATATCTATTATATATATATATATATATATATATATATATATATATAGATATATATATATTTTTTTGAGCTAATCATGTGAAAAAAAAAAAAATATATATATATATATATATATATTTTTTTATTTTTTTTTGAGCTAATCATGTGAAAAAAAAATTATATATATAATTTTTTTTTTTTTCACATGATTAGCTACAGGTAAATAATAGTAATATACGCTCTCTCTCTTTATAACTTTATATTCAGTATAGATACTTATTATTTTTTTACAGGATGTATACTATGTACTTTATACGATGTACTGTATATGAATATAAGTATATCCCAAAATGGTCATTTCCAGTCAGATTCACATTTTCCTCAATAAATCCAAATTAATCTCTGAGAGATTAAGCGATTTTTTTTGTGAAAACACACCACAACAATTTCACCGTTCCTTACATGCTATTGCTAGAAACGATTAGTTGACCAGACAACAAGCCAACTTTACTCGCTGGCTTGGAGTCACGCGTTTTGTCGTCTACCGGCGACATAACGCTCACAAAAAACGCGCAAAATAGCAAAGGTGAACCGCACGATTGTATTGACGAAATTACAACGACGCTAGAAATGAATTCCTGCACAAATGTGGGGTTACACACGATTGGCCGTGCGCATTTTGCAGCTGTTGCATGCATGCGTAAGTCATTTACATGTTCCCCGAGTCGGATGTTAAGCCCCGTACACTTTCCATATAAGTCACGCAAGCGTGACAAAGGGCTGGCTCATCCTCTCAGGGAAAGTCTTGTGTGTGTGATGCATATATTTAGATCTTCCATTGCGAATCTGCTGGATGTCATTAGATTATTGTGGCGAATGAGTACATCTACAGTACAGTACTGTATATACCGCTTATGGTACAAGTATAGCTAAGCCTGAGCTGGGTTAATGAATGTGTGTGAATAGAGTCGCGTACGGAGATTAAAAGCAGTCAGGGATGCTTCCTTTGCTTGACTTCTATGCAGGCTGAGTTGGTTTAATTTTTACCACGGACTGAAGGCTTGTCTGTCTTTTTATATGTGATTGACAGGCGGCTAACCCAGATTGGTCTTTTTCTGCTCACACTTGGCAGAAATTGGCTTCAGCCTGAGCAAGAAATAGCAATTGGATGACTGGGTGGAATTCACAGAAGTAGTAATAGTGGTGAATACAAGTAGTGATCCAATTAAATCCCTTGATGATGATTGTCGCAAATTTGCATCGAACAACTTTCACTCTAAATACAGCCTGAAATAGCATACAGAGAAACGTTTTGCAAGCATGTTTTGTGGTTGTTTTTTTTTGTAATAGTTTTTACAGTTTTTAGAATGGAATGTTGCAAAAATCACAGGAAAATCAATGTAATAAATCCTATGAAAATGCATCTAAAAATTGTAACTTTTATAGTTTTATATGGTCCAAACTTTGGAAAATAATTATTTTTGTAAACAAAATCTTGCACATCTAGCTGCAATCACATAGAAATGTCAAAATCGTTGCATTTTGAAATTTTACATGTTTTAATCATCTGCTAGAAATTTCAGCTCCCTATATATATATATATATATATATATATATATATATATATATATATATAAGATTAGCAGTAATATTTGCTCGTACAGTGATTCAAGTAGAAGGTAGAAGTTATTGTAGTAGTATACAAATGAGCGTGTGTGCGTCTTCACCTGCCAATCACCGAGCACGGCCCGGCGTCCGCTGCAACGGCCGCCTTCAAGTACACATGATCGTGCGTCTTCCTGCCCACTCCAAAGAAGACGCCCACAAATATGGCCGCCGCCGCCAGCAGCAGCAGCGTCACCGCTAATACAATCGTCAACTTCCCCATTTTGGAGCCTTTGAAAATGTTGAAATCTGAAGAAAATAATTGATAATGGAACATCAAAAATATATGTTTAACCCTCGTGCAGTAGTTTGACAATTTTTTGGTTATTTTCTTCGACATCATTTTCATCGTATTTTAGCCAAGGGTTGGCACACTCTAGTAGTGCGATAACTCAGTGGTCGCGCCATGTTGAACTTTGATATGTTGTTATTAACTGGGTGAAATTTCAGCTCCCTAGATTCTACTTTCAATGCTTTCCCTTTGACGTCAAATGCCTTGTCGGCAGAGCCACCCAACTTTGGCTTTATCGATAACCACGTTAAGTTTTTGTAGATGGTTTTAGGTCCGAGAAAATGTTTTAACGTGGGGTTCCGCAAGGCTCCCTTTTCTGCCCAGTTGCACTTTCTGCCATTTGTAATATGAAGTAAAGTGGAATTCGTTTTTTGGGTTCTTGTCCCCAGTACCAACTGGCAGTCGATGAGCTGGTCACAACCTTTCACGTGATTTCACTTGGCTTAAATATTTTTAAAAAATACAGGCAGCCATATTATGTAACCTCTTGTAACTTTGTTACTTGAGCTTTTCTGACAGTTTTTTTCTTTTTTTTTTCCTGTTCTAGCATAACTCAACAGTCTGATTCAATTGTTTGCCTTCCAAATGATGAGAATTTGGTCTTACCTTGACTTGCGCGGGGGTCCTCCGGAACGAGAAGCTTGCTCCTCGTCGATATGTTGGCCGCAATCTGCAAACCAGGTGATATACTACGCTCGCTGACTCTGGCTTTTCAATATGTAACTATCACCGGAGTCGTAAAGCTTAAGCCGGCCCACCGTCAAACACCTTTATGAAAGGCACATCGCCAGAAGAACACTGACGCCGCCTCGCATGACGCAGGCAAATTGAAATTAATTCATCACTTTGAACGTGACGGGAAACCATATGCAACTGGATTCCTTTTCAGCAGCGTTTGCAGTTTTTCTTCTAAGCTTCTGTAGTTGTGATGGCAGCAACATTTTGTTAGATTTCTATATGGAAGTACAAGTGACGTTAATTACTAGTTCTATCTGTGCATATATTATAGTAATAATCGTAACGATAAAATGGGGGTGGGAGTAGTAGTAGTCGTACAAGTATATGAGCAGCACTGGCAGCAGTATTTAATGGTATTAGTATCTAATGTCAATACTCGATCCATTTTTGTAAGGTAGTAATAGTAGTAGTTTTTGGCAGTCATAAAACTAAAAGTACTGATTGCTATTATTATAATTAGTACCATGAATAGTAGTAGTAGTAGTAGACGTAGTAGTAGTAGTCGTCGTACTAGTAGCAGTATTTTGCTGTAGTATTTATTGGTATAAGTATCTAATGTCGTACTCTATCCTTTTTTGTAGGATAATCCCAGTAGTAGTATTTAGTAATTATATTACAAAAAAAATGTGGTAATATAATTAATAGGTAGTATGGTGAATAGTAGTAGAAGTAGTACTAGCAGCAGTATTTAGTTGTGGTATTTAGTAATCATAATACTAAAAGTATTTAGTGCTATTATTAGTAAGTAGTAAGTAGTATTACTAGCAGCGTTTTTTCCACCTTTGTAAGATCGTCGCAGTAATCATAATACTAAAAGTATTTAGTGCTATTATTATAAAATAGTACCGTGAGAAGTATTACAACTAGCATCAGTATTCAGTTCATAAGAGTTCTAAGATAATCACAGTAGTACTGGTATTATTAGGTAATCATAATGCTGAAAGTATTTAGTGCTATTTTTAGTAAGTAGTGAGTAGTATTACTAGCAGCAGTATTTAGTGGTATTAGTATCCACCTTATCATCAACACCTAATCATAATACGAAACCATAAAAACAAATCATAAAACTAATCATAATACTGAAAGTATTTAGTGCTATAATTATAAAATAGTACCATGAGTATTAGTACTACTCGCATCAGTTCTTAGTTGTAGTATTTTAGGGGGATTGGTATGTAAAATGAAATATAAAAATGGTAGTATTTCTAGTCCAAATATTAGTAGTTCATGTATTTACTAGTTTCAGTACTGTTCCCATTTATAGCTCTCTAAATGTAATTGTTGTGATTGTTTCGTAGTATTATTATTTGTATTTACCAGTTAAGATCAGTATAAGTTTGTAAAGTTATACATAGTGTTAAGTCGTTGTGGTAAGAGTAATCATAGTTGCGGAATTTGATATGCAAACTCAAAGCCAGTTCCCCCCCAAACAACTGTTGCAGTCTACCCGCATGGCGGACGTCAGACCAGCAGAAGGACACAGTGCCCATGAATTAATCATTAAGAACCCGAGAGGAATCGGCATTCAGCTGCGTGACTTGTGTTCAACTCGTCCGCGACAAAGATTAACTCTCCGGCCCACCGAGTGACGCGGACGTCACACGTTGGCCTTTGGTAAGGTCGGACGACAAAACGGTAAACGAAGCGCATCCTCACCGGAATGAAAATCCGCCAACCGCCGCCAGGGGAGGAGAGAGGGTGGAAGAGTCCGACTGGGTCGAGAGCTTGGCGCCAATCAGGTGCCTCCCACCTTGAGCTGGGCCAATCGGGTGAAAGCTTGGACACCCCCCCACCCCCTGACTGGCCTTCAAACTCCTTCAGTGCAAATTTTTATCGCAGGCTTCAAATCGGCATGAATGTGCTCTTTATCTATCTATGAATATTTGCTCGTCGGAACAAGCAATATATCTCTTTGGTTTAGTATTTTATGAAAAAATCAAGTAATAACATTACTAAATTTAATGTAAATAGTAAAGAGTTTAGTTTAGAGGTCCAATTCATTGTTTTGCTTCTTCTAGCATACCATCTTTGGCCACCAGGAGGCAGTATAAGGAAATCTTGCAGACACAAATGAAGAAGAAGAATAAGTCAAATACTACTGTAACTCAGTAATATTAGATCATTCAATCCCAAAGACATTTTTACGTTTTTTGAGTTCAGATATTTAATCCTAGGTACCTTTTTAGAACTTTTCAAAGAATTTTCAAGTCTTTCGCTCAAGGGGCGCCTAAAATGGCTTAATTTGATGATTTAACTCATCAATGGCTTGAATGAAGTATTAAAGTAATTTACTTACTTTATACATGTAAGTAAATGAATTACGTTGGAATCTAAAGCAAGGGTGGGTAAACATTTTGATTTGAGGATCCACAAATTTGAAAATATGAAGAAAGGTCCGGACCAGGAGCAGAGGAATGTTTTTTAAAAAGTTTAACAGGCCGCATATGGCCCCCAGACCATAGTTTGACGAATTATTGCTGGCTAAAGTTAATCGATTAATTCTGCGTTTAAGCTAAAGTTTGGTTAAAGTTTCTGATTACTTCTGTAATGTGAATTTCTCAACTAATTTTTGCGTTTACGATTGTAATTTTGGTTTGCCCTTTGTAATAAGTGTGAGGTTGTTACCTTAGTTTTTTTGGCCCTTCGGGGCCACCCTACAAAACAGAACTAATTATATCCTTGCTAATTCATTAAAAATATCGGGACAAATGAAAAAGAAGAGCATCTAAGAGAAATGAAAAACAACTGGCAATCGCGAATGCGGTTTGTTTTGTTTTGTCTGTATGGTTTTTGCATTTTTTGTTTACCTTTTTTGTTTGCTTGATTCCGCTTGAGTTTTTTTTGTTTGTTTGTTTTGTTTCGTCGTACTGAACGAATCCAATCGCATCCTTGCTAATTCATAAATAAATCAATTCCGATTGACTTTGCCGCGTGCGTAATGCAGTCTAGTTTTGTTGCGAGAGGTCAGGCCATCCTGCAGCTGTTCCGGGAGCGCTCTTCCCATTGGCTGAGAGCAACACGCGCGTGCACGCGGGATGCGAGGGAAAGGAAGGGGCACGAGGGGCTCGTCGCCTCCACGCGCAGACTGCTCCCGCATCTTTGTCACGTCGTGCGGCGCTCAAACTTTACTCGGCATGGATGCGTTTGCGCGGAAGGATCGCGATTCGGCTGCCTTCGCGGTGACTCGTAAAAACCAAAACAAGGGGAAGGCGCGCTCGCAGGAGTGATGGGCTCCAAGTTGAGCAGGCACAGAACTCTGCGTTTGGAAAGTAAATGGAGCAAGAGACGGCGGCGGAGGAATGAAACGCCGGTGCACGGCGACAAGGGAGGAGGAGGAGGAGGAGGGGACGGTTTGCTTACCTCATTGATGCCAAAATCGGACAAGCTGCCGGCCATGCTGCGTAAACGCGACCGCAGCCCGTACGTCAAGCGCGTGGCGTGGATACGCGACATCCAGCGACATCTCCGGGAGCACAGGTCCGAGCAAGCGGCCGAAGTGCTCAAACTGCTGAGAAAGGCAAGTCGCGCGCGGGTTAGAGAAGCCCGACTTGGTCGCTAAAGTTTCTTTCTGCGCACCCGGATCGTTTCATTTGACGAGGTGCGATTTGCGCAAAGAAAAAACTTGGAAACAAAAGTTGGGAAACGACGTCATCAGATTAATGTCTTGCAGAACAAAGCAACAAAATGCAGGTTGCATTTAACTAGATTTGCATACTATACCAGTGCTTATATTTTGCAAAGCCACCAAAGGAAAGAGAAAACATTTTGCCGAGCATAAATAAGATTATTATCTAAAAAAACAAGAAAACGCAAAGAAAAATCAAATCAATAATAATAAAACAACTTTCAACAACTGTTAAATACTTTTTTTTACAGCATTTATACAGGTTAAAGGTTTGTATCAAACATATGGCCAGCGGGCCGGTTTAATCCGGCCTGTGAGATGATTTTGTAAAGTATAAAAATGTGCTGAATTTTTTTCATAAAAGAAAAAAAACTTGATATGTTTTTTGATTTCTTAGTAATGTTTTATGATTAATAGTGATGTTGTGCTCTTACTATTTTAGACAGTAATAAAAAAAATATTTGAGAAACACTGGCCTATACCAATGAAAGAGGAAATCCCCACTCGCTGCGGTGACTACGTGTCATTATCTTTAAAAATTATATAAATACACCGAAGACTGTATCATTTTGTAATATGAACGAAAAATAGCCAAATCAGCTTCGGGGGAAAAAATTGCAAATGTTTTGCAAAGGAGCAGCAAGTTACTTCCTGTTCCAATCAATTTGCTCTTAATTTGAAAACACAAACGTAACTGTTCCCAATTTTAAAAAAAGAGTGTAAAATTAGATTTGCTAACACCTACAGAAACACCATTAAAATTTCACGTACACCCTTTGAAGTGCACCCCCACATATATATATATACAATATTGTGTATTATTTATATTTACCTGTACCTAATAATGTGAAAAATAAGAGTACCCTTACTCTCTCTGAGTCAGAATACTTGTCTGAATTTTATGAGGCTTCGGCAGTGTCTGAGCAAAGCGTCTGTTTTGTCTGCGGAACATCATGTTTATTCATATCCAAAAGGAACACAGGGTCCAATCAGCCTTCAAAAGTACAAAAACAGATCGTAAAGGAGACGACACAAAATGCTAACTGCGTTGTGCATGACTTAAAATGTCAGCCGGCTCACATAACGCTTCGGCATATTTTAGTCTAAATGAAAAAAATGCAAATTGACGTTTAAGTGTTCCAAACAAGACTGACCATTGTTTTGAATTTGATGCTTTTGCTCTTCGCTTTTCTCTCTGAGAGCCATTCATGTAAGATTTTGATTGTTTATGAGCACTTGTGGATGAAATACGATCATTTAATTTAGCAAATGGGCCATGCATAAATTTAAAGACCCTGTAAAGTGAATCAAATATGTGTTTCGAAATACATTATGATCTAAGTCTTGTAAGATAATTATATCGTTCCGAGGCCTGACCTAAGTATTTGTGTCCATTACCTTAGGTCATGAAGTACTAAAGTTATCACTTTAGGTACTAAAATACTAATGTATTTAATTGCTTTAACACTAGTAATTGATTACCTTAATCAATTTCTTTAGGACTAGTAATTGATTGTTTCAGGTACTAAAGTCTTTGGCCTAAAGGAGGTTCTAAAAATGGATGGTACTAAATTAAGTACTAAAGTAATCAAATACTTAATGTAATAAATTACTGAAATTATTACAGTACTAATTGATTAGGTAATCAAGCGATAAAGGGATTAGCGTGTTTTTCAGATTATAAAGTAGACCGGATCATTAAACAATAAGAGCAGCACCAATATAACGCACACTGATTGATAGAGTACTGCACCAACACAACAGTAACACACCCGATTTTGCTTACTAGTGGATAGTGCCCCCTGATGGCGAGTAAAATAGCAGTTCAAACTGAAAATCAATACTTGGATAGCGTCTTCTTCTGTCTCATTTGTTTACCGGCAGATTGCCCCCTGGTGGCTTAAAATAACAGCAACAAAAAGCCTCAGGGTTCAAAGCATGAGAAGAAAATAGCGCCTTATAGTCTGAAATTTACGATACTTTAGGTGTTAAAGTCCTGAACTGGACACGAATTAAAATTTTAACTTATCGGCCGGTTATTCAATTAGCACAGTAGTATTCTTCGCCTTAAAAGAAATCTAGGTCAGAAGCTTATATAAAGCACTGTAAATTTGACATGTAAAATAAATCTAAACTGCTTCACATTTGTTGGCACATCTTATTTTTTTTTGTTTGTGTGTCATCAGCACGGCCGCCTCGAACTTGACATAGCGCGCCTCTTATCAGATATCCACTAGATTGTGTAACACTTCCCCCGTTTTTAATCCGCGCTTTTTCAAGGGGGGCGGGGGGGGGGGGGGGGGGGGGGGGATTTACCCGAACTAGAAAGGCCGAGAGTGAGCGCCGTTTTTAGAGCTCAGCTTGAGCTTTCCACTTGCTCTCGGTAGCTTTGCTCTGATCAAAGGCGGGGAACAGTCGGGATGCTCTGACGGGAGCACTTCTGATCAAGAGAACTCCCCGATGTTAGTCGAGGGGGGGGGTACCTGAAAGTAACTTCCGGCCCATCTGGATCCGGTGTGGCATCCATCCACCGTTACGGTGCAAGCGAGAAACAATGTTGCGGTGAAACTTGAAAGCGGAATGTCAAGTAGGTGTGGGGTGAGCAAACGTCTTTACGGTAATATTTGCATGAATTTGAAAAGGATATGAGTCATACTAAACTCGCTGTAAGACTTTGTGACCGATTCGTCTGCCCGTGCACATTAGCGGCTTTTATACAGTGAGTCACTAAAGACGAAAAGAAGCCTTTTATTCCCGGGCTCTCCCGGTATTATTTTTACTCGCTTATGAGAGTGGAATGCACAGTGAGATGCCACGAGGTGGCGCCAAAGCACTGGTTAAAAGGAAAGTGGTAATAGGTGGCAAGAAAAGTCTTTTAGAGTGATCCTACTTGACTCTTAATGTTTAGGTTTAGCTTGGGTTGTTAGTGGAGGTGAACTCATTCAATATAAAAGACATATTTTTACGTTTTTTTTTAACTCATTCACTCCCAAACGTTTTTTGATGTTTTTCTTTTTTTTACACCAACTTTTTTGACACCAATACCCGGTATCTATCTATCTATCTATCTATCTATCTATCTATCTATCTATCTATCTATCTATCTATCTATCTATCTATCTATCTATCTATCTATCTATCTATCTATCTATCTATCTATCTATCTATCTACGTCCCCGCCCCCTTTGCGTCATTGTCGGTTCTATGTCAGTATATTTTTCCACCAACATTCTGCTACCCCTAGAGGGTGGTGTCTGACATTTTTTTTTAATGGTCCGTCATTCGTCAGACGCTGGTCTACTGTCTGCACTCATACTAATTCTTTTTTCTGTTTCTGTACTTTCTTTTAACACTATCTATGTGGTTGTACAGTTATGATGCAATTGAAACACGACACAGTAATATAAGTGTAACATCAAAATAAAGCCAGCTGAGGGGGTTGAAAAAGGGTTTAACCCTAGGCTGTAATTAATAACTTGGCCACAAGGGTGCAGCCTTAAACTGTTATTAAGACAAACATAAACATATTTTTAACTATTTAAAGCGACTGTTCATCAACTGTGTTTTTGCAAAGGATCAATAATATATGCCTGTGAGTAATGTCTGTCTACATGTGTTGTTGCACTGTTTGTATTCCAATACCTGCTGCTTAGCATTGTTATCCATGTGTTGTGAGGGTTTTTTTTTTTTTTTTTTTTTGCTTAGTATTGGCTTTTGACCCCAGATGGGAGCGGGAATAAACTGTGAAGTTTATTAAATTAATAAATTAATAAATTGTTACATACATGTTATTGGACACCATCATATCCTCCTTGTGGAGGAGAAATAATGCACAAAGTCTCTATAAGTCAAACCTACTTCAGAGTTTTGTGGTCTGGGTTTGAATCTTGGCACTGTAGCCAGCGCGACTTCTTTATTAATTCCTTTGGCAAAGTGCTGTGTCCTCATTGAGCCCGAGACACAGTTCTCTGTCTCATGTGACACTACAGGCGAGAGTTAAGTGTTCAATAATGCTTCCCGTGTTGAAAAAGAAATGAACTGGCAAAGGTCACAAGTTGTTGTCGTGCGGCAGCATCGCAGCTTTTTTTTTTCTTCTTGAGAGCGGCGGAAGGATTTGCAGATAATCACCTTCAGATGATGGAACATGTCTTTGGCATTGTGGAAGGCATTACGGAGAAGAACCAATAACGTCTCCATTGCTGCATCTTGCCCTCGGGGTTATTAACATAATTAGTTTGGGGGGGTTTTCAGAGATTCATTAGTGAAGCGGAGAATCGTGTGGTATCAATGTGAATGGAGGAAGTTGCTTTCTGGTGGGTACAGTACAGTCGAATTGAACAATTAATCGAATCCAAATCGACATCTCAATGTGATACAATTCATTTTTTATATATATATATATATATATATATATTCCCCATCGCAACATGAAAAAAAACGTAAGCCAGGGATGCTGTAAGCCGGGGGTCCGCTGTATATGTATATATATATATATATATATATATATATATATATATATATATATTGCAGAATAGCCTCAAATTTTAAATCCATTGTATTTCATCAAAAAATTATAACAACTAGTTACCAAACATGTTTTTATGATGAGAAAGAACTTGAATATTTTTAAGGCTACTTGCTGTGCAAAATGAGGTATTATTTAAGAGGCTTTTATTTCCTCCCTGATTCAAAAGAAACGCTGGGACGGATCGTTCGCACTTGGCTAGGGACCAAATTGGATTTTGAAGAACGCTTATGATAAGAAATGACATCACATTTCAGATCTGAGTCCCAGAAACAGAAATGCGAACAAATGTGGGAAATACTTGATGTTTTCCAATTGGGAACCGGCCAAAGGAATCCTTGGAACGAGCCGCGCGTGCATTGGCGTATCGGAGGGCGAGCCCGCCTGGAGGATGGCCCGACGTCGGGGACTCCCGCCGAGGTCCAGTGTAATAAATCAAGTCAGGAGCCGGAGGAGGAGAAAATGCTGATGGGAGTTTTCCTCCTCTACGTGCCCCTCAAAGGAGTCGCTCTGAAAATTACATAACCTCGACCCCCCTACTCTATATTGCAGGCTTTATTATTCGTCTATTTGCGAGGCAAGCTTTTCCAGATGTATAGTTTTATATATATATATATATATATATATATAAAAAAAAATTTTTGCTACCATTTATATACCTTATATTTTTTGCTACCATCTTCTAGTTCACCACTAGATGGCACTAAATTCTACACACTGTATCTTTAAGTCTCTAAATGGAGAAGAAATGGAAGCCGCGCACATCAACTTAAGGGCCTCCAATTTCGCCCCTTTCAACATATTTCACTTTTAAAAGGGGGACGTAAGATTGACGCTGACAACATAAATCTCTATTGATTAGTGTCAGGGGAAATTGAAGGCAACACCTTATCAGCCCTGACACAATTATTCAACTTGCTGTCACGACAAGATTAGTATTTTGCCAAGAGCAGGTTTTGAAAGGCTCCTCTCTTCTCAGGATTTGGGACTCCAGGGAACGTCGCTCAATGACATTTTGTACAAGAACGCGGCTTTTCTCAATTTGGTGGACCCCATCTTACACGAGCTTCTGCTGAGTCTGGCCCGAGACCTTCAGTGTCCTAAGAAGGTGAGGATCCGTAATTATTGTTTTCAAATTGCTTGTTTATGACATAAACCTAAAATGAAGTAATACAGTTTGACTTTAAGATCTTTGTATGTGGAGGACAAGCTAGAGCTTAGCCTGGGTTGTTAGTGGGGAGTTAACGTTGTTGGTGTTCAGATTTTAAAAAAAAATGTTTTGACTTTTAAGATTTTTGTATGTTGAGGAGCAACTAGAGCTTAGCCTGGGTCGTTAGTGGGGAGTTAAGGTTCTTGATGTATCAGATTTGAAAGAAAAAAAGTTTTATTTGACTCTTAAGATCTTTATATGTCAAGGAAAGCTAGAGCATAGCCTGGGTCGTTGGTGTGGAGTTAACGTTAAACTTTCAGCCTTTAAATTTGAGTCCAGACATTAAAAAATAGTTTATACCTTAAAGTTGATGTTTTTTTTGCTCTACTTCAGACAAGTAAACCAAAAAAATCAAATAAATAATCTTGCATGGGGGGGTCGATTAACATAGTAATTTACAGTTTAATCTATTGGCAATGATATTGTTTTGTGGGGTCCTCATAGGGTGGTGGTGGTGGGTGGGGGGAGGGGGGGGGGTTAGTTACCATTCAGCCTTACAGTTCTAGTCCAAACATTGAAACAGAATTCGTTCAGTGCCAGGGACGTATTTTCACGTTTTTCCTGAGGGCCGACAGTCAATCCCAGAGTATCAATTTAATACTTAAGTATCAGAAAATTAATGTCATTAATGTACTTAAGCATCGATTTAATACTCAAGTATCTGGGATTGAACGTCTGGATTCCTAAAAAAACGTGAAAATACGTCCCTGGCATTGAATGCATAAAAAATCAGTATTAAGATTCAAGAGTTTTATTGTTATTGGTAGTGAATGAGTTAAAATGAGTTATTTTTTTTTGCTTTTCTTCACACAAGTAAAGCAATAAATCCCATAATCTTGCCACACGGTAGTTTACCTGCTGCTCATGGGGACTTTCCGTTCAATAGTGAAAAAGGTCAAATGCGGGGGCTCGGGGACCCTCGGGATCCTGAGGTGCTCTTCCATTTGGATCAACCTGGAGAATCCGCCGGTGCCATCCGTCATCTCCCGGGCTACGCTCGCCTTTTTGCTCCTTTTGAGGAGACAGTCTTGCAAAGTACTAACAAAAGGACCACTCGTTCCCGCCCGTGTTTGAGGCGACGTCATCCGCTCACGCTTATATTCAAATAAGACAATCTTAATGTGGAAAAGTTCATTTGAAAGAATAATAAGCTCCTCCAGCTGTCTGCAAGGCAAAGCAGACCATCAAATAGTAGCCTGACCAGTTTGCCGTTGTTCTTCGAGTTTTCAGATATGTACTGTATTCAGATCTGTAAATGGTCTTGGGAGTGGCTGGAATGCGAGACAAGATAGAAGTAGGCGAAATATTACAAGGGCAGAAAAAAAAGTAGGGTAACCGCAATCGGTTTTTGGTCTATTTGTTTAAGAGTAATTATTTAAAGTAAAATATTGACTGGGAAGAGAGTCAAATATGCAAATTGAATCCAAGTGTAAATTCCATTTCAAAGGAGACCAAATAGTCTTTCGGAGTCAAATGTACTTTGGAAATTTCGACATTTATCCGAGCTCACTTCACCGTGCAGGTGTGCTTTTAATTAGCGTAGTGGATTTAAAGAAAATGAAAGGAGAAGATGAGTCATTTTTAAGATAGCTGTGGTCACTTCCACAACGGCGCAACCCTCCTTTTTCTATGCGAAATTGCCAACCGCATTGCCGATACATATGAGTCGAAGAAAATCGTAACCTCGGAGATAGGGCTTGCAACCAATGGTTATTTTAGTCGGCTGTGACCACTCCCACAATGGCGCAGCCCTCCCTTTTCAAATTCCCAATATCAACAGAAATGAATTTAAAAAGGAATCTCAATCTTGGAAGTCCCGCAACCAATTATTATTTTTTTTAGTAGGTGATAACCACTCTCATGATGGCGCAGCCCTCCTTTTTTGTATATGAAATTTCCCAATTTCTTTTGTTGATTATTTGCTAAACTGAATAAGAAAAATATAAGCTGTAATTTCATTTACTCAAATACAATTTTTTTTTAAATATCTCTATATTTTTAATGACTTTTTAGATTAATTTATTTGTAATTTTTTCCCCTAGGATTTATATGATAAAACCAACTGTAGAAAGGAAACATTTTTTTTAGGATTTGGATATTTTTAAACTAAACAAGAAAAATTGTTATTATGTTTTTTTAGTTCATTATTTCCTGTCTAAAAGTAATCTATCTAAAAGTCTGCTTTTCAAATCATCTTTGTACTTTACTCCGTTCATTCATTCTGAACTCGTGATGTATCCAAGCGGACAGCCGAGTTGACCGCTGGCATACAAATAAGAAACTCTTCACTAAAAAGGCGCTAAGAAGGGGAAGACACAAAATAAGCTGAGTGGCTGTAAATCACCAAAACAACCTGGCAGCCATTACTGTTATCTGGCATCGGCAGTTTCACAAAAGATGGCCTGTCTAAAGATTAACTCGCCGGGAGCTCATTTTGACTCACTCACTCCATGAGGATAATGACCTGTGAGCAATTCTAATCTTATCCCCGTTTACATTGGCAAAGGGAAGCCCACGAGGAAAAAAAAAAAAAAAAAAAGGGAAGGTTAAGGCTTGGCGGAGGCGTTCTTGTGACTGGCTGGCGACCCGAGACGGGATGCGGTCGTGGACGTGACCGGCCTTTGAAGAGGCTGATGGGCAGCTGCTGACATGCTCAGTGTAATCCAGCAATTGCTTCTTTTAAATAATACACATAAATGCCTCTATCCTACTTAATAAAAACATAGAAAATACCTGTAAAATAGATGTATAGATTTCTTCTTGTGCTACTGCTGTTAGGTTCAGGCAAACATTTAATAAACAAGAAACAGGAAGAAAGACAATTAGGTTCTTTTTCTCACGAGGAGAGTGGACATGAACCTGACCATCTCAGATCTCCTTGCAGTCTGGTTACAGATCCTTTCCGCTCTTCATTTATTCATTTGGGTTGGCCCTGGGTACATTTGACCCGGGATATATTTGGTCACTCATATATGTCCGAATACAATGTAATCCAAATCCAAAAGTCACTCTTTTTTTTTTTTTTTGCTATACAAGTGAAAATCCATTTACTCTTTTTTTTTTTCTTCTTTTTTTGTTTTTTTACCCGTTATTCTGCTAAATATCAAAGCTTGTGATCTCCAGAAACCCTAAGATTAGTCTCGGGTCATTTTGACCCGGATTTTGCCTATTTATTAAAGTTGCAGTTTCTTAGATATGTTGATTACACAGCAGTTGAGTCTTGCACTAAAAAAAAACAACATTCAACATTAACTTTACTTTCAAATAGGTCAGTTTGACCCATAACATAAGAAGAGGGTCGAACCACAACTATCGATACTGTCCGTTAGCATTTCAATGGCGTATTGCATTGTATGCTAGCATCAGGCTAAGCAGCGTTTCCAGAGGAAAGTTTTGCTGTTTATTTTTTAATTTTCTGTTTGGTTTAGTAATAATCAACTGGGTGTGCCATTAAACAGCTTGAAGCCAATTTTAGGAGGAATTATTCACGCTTTGCCAAATTGCTTCTTAACATGGAGTTGGAACTCACGCCTAGCTTATTTTGCCATTGTGTCAACACACACAAATAATAGTGTGTTTTTCGATTCGGAATCTATTATTCCGTCGTTCGAGACTACATTGCGAATCAGTATGCGAGGTTATGTGTTCAGTCACCAAAGTGGCTTAAGACGGCGGCCATGTTTGTTTGTCACCCGAGAAACAAAGTGGCAGCTGGAACGGTTAATCGCCTTAAGGGAATTTTTTTTGTCTTTTCTTACTCTTCCTCACTCTCGCTTGCCACGCTGCCTCTTTCTTGTTGTTGTGTTGTACCATTAATTAGATTTGCCCAGCTCAGCGCAACCTATTCCATTTATAGTGACAGAAGGAAAAAAAAAGAGGGACACGGAGGAAAGAGGAGGAGGTGGCAGTTAGATCGCTAGCTTGAGGAAAATGTTTATTTTATAGGATCAGAGTGTACCTTGCTGGTGGAAAAAAATGGAACTGCCAATTGGAGTTATTTTTACGATATTATTTTTTAACGCATCTTGGTATACAGCATCTTGTTTTTGCTTTTGTTAGCTTTTTTTGTTTTTTTTCTTTTATTTAAAAATAAATACGCATAATTTATATTATTATCTCTGGGCTAACTTAGGAGGAAAAATAGCAGAAAAATAGTGAGTGGAATCTGCAAAAAAATTTGACAAATATTAATGAAACTGTCTTCTGTAGTTGTAGGGCAGGGAGTTATAAATGAGAACCGACATCCACCATTTGAGTGTCATGTAAAGCATGATAATGGCATCCAGTGGACATGATTGCTAAATGCACTTTCGTCCCACCTGCAATCTCTTACAGATGAGGGTGAATAAACGTGATGGTGAATTAGAGCCTAGGGTTAAATCCCTTAGCTGGCTTTGTTTTCGTGTTACACTTATATTACTGTGTTGCTTTTCAAATTGCAGTGTAACTGTAGAACCAGATGATGTGGTGTTAACTTTACTTGTAAGTACTAAAACAGAAAAAATAATTAGTGTGAGTGCAAATAAAAGTAGACCAGCTCCTGACGAACGATGGACCAGAACAAAATGGTGAAATGTCGCCCTCTAGTGGCGGTGGAAGGTTGGGCAAAAATACACTGACATGGGCCGACGATTACAATTTCGTCTGACTTGAAAAGATGACACATCGACGGAAAGGGGGCGGGCCTCTGATGAACGACAAATGTCGAACAAGCAAAAAAATGTAATTTCTGATGCACCCATACTTTTGACCTTCATTTTTGGGGAAAAAGTGCATCATATATTTGGGGTAAACATGTTTTGCCCCGAAAAATGGAAATTGGTTGCACATAACCCCCATTACAGGGTACATTGTTTTCTTGAGTTAACCGAAGGGTATTTGCGAAACACAAGAAGAATCTCAAGTAGCCTTCCTTAAAGCATCAATGTTTAGTCATTCCTGAACACTTTGTTTTATTGCGATTTCTGTACTTGCTATTCAGTCGGCATCTTTTGTGTCGCCCGCAGGAGACGGACTCCCTCAAGTCGGCCAACAAGATTTGCCGCCAGCTAATTTACCACCTGACTCCTCACTCCAAGTGGACGAGACAAAGCGTTCCCAGAAGGAAGTCTCAGGCTTGGTGAGCGCGTCCACGGAAGCTTCCTGTCAGGCCGGGCGCATCCTCGCCATAAACATCAGCGCGACTCATAAATCCTCCTTAAAGCCGCTGTGAAATACTTATCAGACTTAGTGTCAGAAAGTTTGAGGAAATGTAACCTCAAGCGCTATTTACACTGATTCAGGGACTTTTTTTTTTTGTTTGTTTGTTTTTTTTAAGCTTGGGCAAGCCAGTCAGGGTCAATATTAGCATTAGGGCTTCCGCCATATTGAAAAACAAAGTTTGGAGCCTCAGGCACCATCTGCAGTGAAGGTTCGGTAAGCATTCTAAATCAGTGGTCCCCAATCACCGGTCCGCGGGACGGTCAGTGGATCAACTGGTCCCGGGCCATGAGGGCTGCACCCGAAATAATGTTTTGGAAATTATTTAGTTTAAGTTTATTAAGTTTAAGTTTAGTTTAATTATTTAGTTGGATATTTGTTTTTTGGCGCCGCTTCTGCCAGCAGAAAACTGTGTCTTTCGGATTGAATTATTTAAGACACAGGTGTCATACTCCAGTCCTCGAGGGCCGATATCCTGCAGGTTTTCCGGTTTTCTCCCTTAAACACACCTGATTGAAATGATTAGGATAATTTTCAAGCTCCCCCAGAGCTGACTAATGAGCTAATCATTTATTCAGGTGCGTTGAGGAGAGAAAACCGCAAAACCTGCAGGATACCGGCACTCGAGGACTGGAGTTCGACACCGATGATTTAAGATATCTCAAAATGAGAAAGCACGGGATAGCAAGGGGGCTAGCATTGGCTAACAAGACCTAATCCCTTGCAGCCTTAAGACTTTCGCTAACAATAAAACATCACACGCAAACGCCAATTAAAAAAAAACAAAAACGGATTTGTTGAAAATTCCTCGCAGTGTTTGAAGACAGTATAAACAAAGGTTGTGTCGCTCCAGCCTTCATCTTGCCATGTTTCCAACCAACAATGAGCTCATTAGCGAGGTCGGTTCCTCTCACTGCGGTTCACGCCGGAAGACTCATTAAAACAGACAGGAACCTGTTTACATGGTTTGAGGGTGCTTGTGTGCTTAATAACACTATTTATTCACGGTGGGTAAAATCATTTTATAGTAGTTAAACGATGTTTAAGAAACGTGGTGATACCCTTAAAAAAATGGTCAGATTAATTTCTGTTTAAAACCATTTAGGTACTGTGGAGTGTACTACTGAATGCCACCAGCGGAGGTGCTGTTGGGTCGGTCTTAAAGGGGAAGTCAAGTAAACAATATTTTTGAAAATAATGTTGTCAATCTGGAATATGAATTAAGCGGCACCCGTTTTGCGACTGAAAATGACTTCACAGTTGCTCGGGTAATGACCAATCACAGCTCAATGGCATTATTATTATTATCGTCGTTGGTCATTTACCAACTAATTTGTTCGCAACGATCCCGTTCCAACTAGCTGTACACTTGTGCGCAGCTAGCTTACGGCTCAAGTCCTGAACCGACACTTGTTGGCAGGATTCACCGACGCGGCGGTGGCTTGAATCCATTTCTCGGCTCGCTCCAAGAAAACGACCCATTTTCCGGGATGGAAAACAAAGGTCGTAGCAGATGGCTTGATGAAGGCTTCCACCATTGTACATGTTGAGTGGCGCAGCCCCGGGGCTGCTCTGTGTTTGACATCCCAGATGAGTCACTTGCTTCATGGAAACTGAATAAATAAAATTAGCAATGTTAATGTCTCAGCAGAGAGAAGAGCCCGCCAAAAGAAAAACAAACAAAAGCACATCTGTATTGCGTATGATTTTTTTGAGTGCAGGTGTGAAGTTGCGGTTTTAATGAGACAAGAGAAGACTAATGAGCGCAGTAAACCTTTGCCGGAGACGAGCTCCTCCGTCTCTCATGAGCTGCTTGGCTAGCAAAGCGGCGTAATTAGGAGACAGCTGTTTGTCATGCCAAACACACGTGTGACACGCAGAAAAAGAAGAGATGGGGAAATAATGTCAAATGTGTGACGAACACATTTTTTTAACACTTTGCATTTACACATGCAGCTGGATAAAAGATTAAAAAAAAAAAAAAAACAAATTCAGAAAGTATGTGAGATTTTAACAGGGTTTCTGCATGTATCCAATCCAATCAAATGAGTTTTTTAATTCCATGAGAGCAACAGTACTTATTTTCAAATTAAGAGCAAATTAATTGGAACATGACACAACATTATGCTCAGTTGTGTTATAGTGCATTATGTTTCTTCATTTTTACACAGAGGTGCATTGTCGTTAGTGACAACATTTAACGGCAGACAGCTGACAGTCAGAAATACAATATTTAATGTTACATTAGTTACGCTGAATGTGCCTCGAGATAGCCACTACAAATGTAGATCAGGGGGCCAGAGTCAAGATATAGTATATTTATATAAGTTTAGGTGCATGTGATTTTGATTTAAACAATGAGCTGGTATTGGCAAGGTTATCACATTCGAATGATGTGTTTTCATTTCAAATTAAGAGCAAATGAAGTGGCACATGAAGCAACATTGCAAATTTTTTCCGGCAAGTCAGCCAGAAATAAAACAAATGGTTACATGATGGTTGCATAATCTATCTTGTGGATTTACTAAATAGACTACAATGAGTGATACCACTCTTTTTTTTTTCTTTTCTTCATCAAAAAACGTTTTATGCTTCATAGCTGAAAACAATATTTCACATGATTGAAAAGGGGTTTGAATTGCTGGTTTAGTACATCGGTTGAAAACAAAACTAACTCAATATCCTTCACATGCTGTGTTTAAAAGTACATTTAAAACAATTACTAACAGAGTTAAACATATTTAGAAGCTTAGCAAAGAAAAAAATAGCAGTCGGCTGAAACCGATTCCAATTTGTCGACGGGATGACATCCGCGGCCATTTTCAGTGACCTCTTAGCACAAACGTCGCCATTACGCGGCTGTGTGAAATGCTGGCCGGCGACACTCCGATTTCACCGTTGATTTGATTCCATGCGACAAAGCGGATACTCGTAAGCGAGGCGCGCTGCGACAGAACACACACAAAACAGTTTGCCTTACGTAAGCCAGCGTATATGGTGGAGGGGCTGCTTTACTATGTCGAGGAACGGTTATGAAAGCATCATTGAGATGCACAGCTCCTTATACGCCATAAATGCGCACCACTGATCTTTATTATCCTTGCAGGGGGTCACTTCACTGACATCACGGTCATCTTTGTTTCCGTTGATGCTTTCATGGGCCTCGTTTAAAGTTTACTTGTGAAGAACATAATGTCATGGTTCTCTTGAGTTTCCGGTTATTTCTACAACTCATAGATGGATTGGAACAGATACTTTTTTGTCACGAGAAATAATCGTGACGTTTGGTTCTTTTGTGACTTTATTATGAATGAACAGAACACACAAAAATTGTGTCATGTCAACTTCAGAAGGCAGGCCAAAGACCGAAGACCCGGCACCGGCGAGAAGTCCATTCGGTTGTTGTCGGGTCTATCAGGCGCCATAGGTACGTAAACAAAAGCAAAGCATCCCACCGCTGGGCTAAGCTAACTGTTAACCTCGAACTCTTCTACAGAGTCCTTTAATTCGTCGCCAAACAAATTGGGTGATCCAGAAAAACATCTAGTGGAAAATTGTTTAGAACTTCTGCATTCCACTTGCTTGTGCTGGAAAAACTGCAGCACAACTTGAAGATTTTTGTCGCTTTTTCCTGTTATATCAGACTCGTACTGAACCGTGACCCCGTAACCGAGGTACGTACAAAACCGGGACTTTGGTGAACCTTTACACCCCTCGTCTCCGATACCGATCCAGGGCCTTGTAGTTCTAGGTAGCGGTGCTATGTTGAGGAAAGTTGCTGGTGAGTACTGTTGCATTTAATGTCACGAAAACCTGGCAAATTGCTCTGATTCCACGCGCTGGTGCGGCAAAAACTGCAGTGCAAGTTGAAGACTTTTGTCAGACTCGTACTGAACCGTGACCCCATAACCTGGGTACGTACCAAACCGTGGTGGTACCGATTGGTGAACCGTTACGCCCCTTCTTTCTGATACCGATCCAGCCCCTTGTAGTACTAGGTAGTGGTGCTTTGTTGAGGAAAATCGCTGATGAGTACTGTTGCATTTAATGTCACGAAAACCTGGCAACTCGTTCGGATTCCACTCGCTTGTGCAGCAAAAACTGCAGCACAATTTGAAGAATTTTGTCTCTTATTCCTGTTATATCGGACTCTTACTGAACTGTGACCCCATAACCTAGGTACGTACCAAACCATGGTCGAACCGTTTGGTGAACCGTTTCGCCCCTTGTCTCCGATACCGATCCAGGCCGTTGTAGTTCTAGGTAGCGGTGCTATGTTGAGGAAAATTGCTGTTGAGTACTGTTGCCTTTAATGTCATGAAAACCTGGTGATACGCTCGGATTCCACTCGCTTGTGCAGCAAAAACTGCAGCACAATTTGAAGACTTTTGTCTCTTATTCCTGTTGTTATATCGGACTCTTACTGAACTGTGACCCCATAACCTAGGTACGTACCAAACCATGGTCGAACCGTTTGGTGAACCGTTACGCCCCTTGTCTCCGATACCGATCCAGGCCGTTGTAGTTCTAGGTAGCGGTGCTATGTTGAGGAAAATTGCTGTTGAGTACTGTTGCCTTTAATGTCACAAAAACCTGGTGATACGCTCGGATTCCACTCGCTTGTGCGGCAAAAACTGCAGCACAATTTGAAGACTTTTGTCAGACTCGTACTGAACCGTGACCCCATAACCTAGGTACGTACCAAACCGTGGTGGAACCGTTTGGTGAACCGTTACGCCCCTCGTCTCCGATACCGATCCAGGCCCTCGTA
Source organism: Hippichthys cyanospilos (assembly GCF_059441005.1). Classification (NCBI taxonomy): domain Eukaryota; kingdom Metazoa; phylum Chordata; class Actinopteri; order Syngnathiformes; family Syngnathidae; genus Hippichthys; species Hippichthys cyanospilos. Next base: position 16,238,787 of record NC_142383.1, on the reverse strand, counting down.
GTTCTAGGCAGCGGTGCTATGTTGAGGAAAGTTCCAAATGCTCCCGGGGAAAGATGAAATGTGACTTTGAACATCAAGTATCTAGTTTGCAGCTCTGACAGAGCCTGCTTCAGGGGCCGACCTTCCAGGCTCATCAAAGGTCACCGTGTTGACTCAGCGTCCAGCTCGGAGGTGCTGCGACTTGGTTCCACAAATAGTTCCTGCACGTGGTCACATGTCACATACGTCGAACTTGCCAGAAGGCCAGAACTCAGATGTTGAAGCGGTGATTTATAAATCCGTAGTAGTAAGAACCTCAGAGTGGCGCGACAATATCGCTGAGGAGGGATTAAAGCTCACGAACAAGGAAGGGAGATTTCATTTAAGATTCCAGTCACTTATCCTCCCCGGAGCTAAAGCAAGATCCTGAAGATAAGAGGAAAAAAAATCCACGAAGAAACTGGTTCAGGACTTCCCTCCAGAGGAGAGGTGCTGTCTAGTGCTCAGCTCTGATGCTGAGATGTTCTCTAATGTCTGCTTGGGGATGATTCAGATTTTCTAAGCCTCCAAGCAAAGCTGAAACGTGACGTTTTAATGCTAACCATCACAGAGAAATAATCGGAGTCACGGCTTTGTGAGTAGGACTGCAAGTTCTTTGTCTGGCAGTCAGTCTTGTACTTACAGTCTGAGCAGAAATGACCAAGGAAACCACTTACGTTATTGCACATTTTTTACATATAAATTAATATACGTTTAGGTTTATTAATAATTCAGTTATTTCTTTTTGATAGTAGATATCTTCTGTGATCCAAAATCGGATACTTTATCTTGAAATTTTTTTGTGGACCAATACAAATGAAATTTGAAAGGTTTTAACTACCGCATACTCCGCACTATAAGGCACACTGGATTATAAGGCGCGCCCTCAATTCATGACATATTTTAAAACGTTTTCCTTATATAAGGCACATCGCATTATAAGGCGCAACAGTAGAAGCAGTCTAACTTTATTAGTAGATTACAAACCAGCTTTCTGACAATTCCATTCACTCTCAAAATGAATAAAGTTTATCTTTTAACATCTTATAAAATGTAGTGCAACATTTATATCAGGGAACTTTTCCTCCAGTGCAATCACAATATAGTAATACTCAAAGTAATAACAATAATAACTCAAATAATAACCTAAAAATCTCAATAGCATAATAAGCAACCTTGTTCAACTGTAAACACACAAAAGAAACAGGTAAATCTTTATCACTTCATTCCCCATCTACGAATCCCAATCTCAATATTGATCCATATATAAGGCGCACCGGATTATAAGGCGCACCATCAGCTTTAAAAAAAAATAAAATAAAAAAAATAAGGCTTTTAGGCGCGCCTTATAGTGCAGAAAATACGGTAAATAAATCATACACTGATGGCATTTTTGAAGTTTGTTTTATTTGTTTTGTTTTTTTTACCCACAAATGCTTTGGTACGTCACAGGAAAAAGATTAAGAACCACTGAAATACTCCACAAAGTTTCAAAAAACATATCAATTGCGTCAAAAATGACCCGTGGTCACCGTAGACGCCACCATGTAAAATATTCAACCTCCCCCAAGGCTTAATCACTTTTGCGGCACGAACCATGAGAGCTTGTGGGAGAAATTGCGCCAGCGGTTGACACCTGCCCAAACAGCTGTCACAACCGCGTCTCGTCTCACTCTTATCATCCGACGGCACAAAGCCGGAAGCCTTAAACTCCGCCGAGGCCCACCGGCCGACCAACGCCTTCGACTTTGAAACAAAAGACGGCGTAATTGCCACTCTTTCCTTAATTGAGCAGCCATAACGCTGATTCAAGACAAACAAGGTTAAATCGTCTCGCGAAGCCACTTTCATTCCTTTTACAGCGTCACGGACGTTTGTAGTAGCTGCCGTGAGGCCGCGTCCTCAATTACGCCCCCGCGGTTGAAAACAAGATGGAAAATCTTCTGCGATCAGAGTCCAATCCCAAAAAGTGCTAGAAGAGCGTTCATATTTTAGGGTAATTGGAATATGAGTCATGTAAAATTCTACACCCATTGGAAAAGTCATAAATGTACCTCCAGGGATGCGGCAATAACAGAAAATAAAAAATAGGGTAGTGAGGGAGGAAAAAAAATGAAATTAGCTTGATCATACGAGAGAAGATGAGCTTAATCGTGCATTGTTTCACATTTGTAAGGAAAAGGATTAGGGCCAGTGAAGGAAAAAAAAATAGGTTGGCAGGATTTTCACTTTATATGTCAGAATTCAGATAATAAAATCACATTTATGGGAATAAAGTGAGAATTTTTGCTCTTAACCCGGAATTCGGTGACTTTAAACTTATAATTATGATTTTATGGCTTAAAAGTAAAAAAATCAGCTCAAATTCAGTCAGAATTTCGTCTTTAAAGCCATAAATTCAGTAGTCTGAATTCTGAATTTATTCTCAGAATAATCACTTTAAAATCAGTCTCTTGACTCCACTTTAATATCAGAATCTTGACTTGAAAGTCAGATTCTTGCCTTCAAGCTTCTTTGGTTTCAGAATTCAGATGTTTTGAATTTTGAAGTCCAGGCAACATTTTTTTTTCCTCACCGGCCCAAATTTTCCTCGCCAGTAATGTTATAAAAGAAAAAGATTCAAAAAAAAAAAGAAGAAGAAAAAGGCTTTTTTTGTCAATAATGTTTTTTTTTGTACATATATAAGAAAAGGCTGTTAAAAAATTTAAAAAAATAAAAATAAAAATTTAAAAATTTAAAAGGCTTTTTTGTGAATTATGTTTATATATATATATAAATATATATATATATATATATATATATATATATATATATATATATATATATATATGTATGTATGTATGTATGTATGTATATATATATATGTATGTATATGTATGTATGTATGTATATATATATATATATATATATATATATATATATATATATATATATATATGTATGTATGTATATATATATATATGTGTATATATATATATATATATATATTTATATATATATATATATATATATATATATATATATAATATTTTTTTTTCTTCCAGGGATTATTTACCTAATAAAATTAAAATAAAATAAAATAATAACTGACCTCACATGGCATTTTTTTCATGCTTTTTCCTTCCTATAAAAACTGCAAGAATTCTCTAGTGATTTTTAACATGTCAAGAAAAAAAAAAGAAAACGGAAGGGGGGTGAGTGTGAATACAAGCGCTCTAATCAGCAAGCTTGCAGTGATTCCGCCCCCTCCTCCTCTATCTCCGAGTTTGACAGCGTCTTTCCCCCAGAGCCTAAGCTCCAACTGCAGCGTTGCACTGTGTGGCAACAACCCAACAAAATGGACTCTTTACAAGAAGCGGTGAGAAAACCGAATAGACCAAGACAATCGATGCGGGGGAACGCAGAGGAAAATGGCAACAAGAAACCAGAGAAGTTAAAATCAATGCGCTTCAAATTCCAGTAAAATGTCGTTAATGCTGTGAACACATGCCTTGAAAAGTCTTGAAATATAATATTTTGATATTATTTCACAATGGAGGAGGTTTACTGTCGTTGACCTGGAAAAAAAATGGCAAAACTCAAATGTAGATGGGTCAAATCTATTTTCATGCGGAGCTCACAGCCAGCAATCCATTCCAAGGTTGTAGTTTTTTTTTTCTCACGATTCAAACCAGCTCCTCCCTACTATAGGTTTCCCCCCTGGCGAAAGCGCACAAATCGATCCAAGGAATAAACAAGTCAAGAGCAAAGCTTCAATGAAGCAGATTGATTGATCAGATCCCTTGTGGCGCGTTATCCTTCTCTCCATTGCAGGAAGCTTTCAAGTTCTTTTGCGGATAATACTATTAACCCACATAAATGAGATTATATAAACTCAAATTATTTTAGTACACGGTAAACCTGCCTGAATTCATCAATATATACATTCTCGAGTAGCTGTAAATATATGGTTCTAGCTATCTTGCTATTAATCCTTCTTGCTAACTAGCTATCATGCTAGCTAATCATCTTGCGAGCTAGCTATCGTTCTGGCTATTGAGTTATCAATCTGTCTGTCAACACTCTCATGCTAGCTAGCTAGCTAGCTATATTTCCAAGTAGCTGTTAATATTTCTCTCTAGCTATCTATCTTGCTATTAATCTTTGTAGCTAACCAGCTATCCTGCTAGCTGATTATCTTGCGAGCTAGCTATCGATTTATATATATATATTTATATATATATATATATATATATATATATATATATATATATATATATATATATATATATATATATATATATATATATATATATATATATATACGCTCCCTAAAACCCAATTCTAAGCCATCAAAGGCATGTTTGGGCATTAGCACTTTTATGCAATCCCAAAATAAAACAGCTGCAGGCTGCAATTTCGTATGAGTAGTTTTGACTCGTGTCCCTGTGCTTTGTTGGTGTTCAGGGTTCAAACCTATTTAAAGAACAATCCAGGGTTAAATGTGCCGCTTGTCTGAAGCTGCCTGGGGCTCCGGTAAAATAAGTTAGCAGCGCCTCGGTTCTTAGACGGCCGACTACTCCTCCCCTCCTTCTGCTACGTTATCTTGGAATATCGTCTGTGGGGGCATACGCACTTTGCGTTTGTTTATACAAAGTCGTAGGAATAGAGATTTTCACAGTCCAAATCTCCGACGCAGACTCAAATGGGTACGGGGAAATTGGAGGGGACCACTTTGTCAATTTTGACCCCACAGTAATCAATCAATAAATAAAAATCGCACTGAGAAGAAAAATGAACAAGCATTGGATCACCCGGACAAAAAAGGTACACAAGTGAGTACGCGAGGAAATAAAGAACCGCAAACAGTTGCTCATGTCTCTCTTATATTACTCATTCATGAGAGTAAATGAAGGGGAACTTATAGTCTGCGTGGGAGGACAGTCATTACAAGTTTCTTCCGCCGCATGCTTTTAACTGTCACCCTGGAGGCGCAATATACATGAGTTGCTTAATTCTTTGAGTTCAAAAAAAAATGGTGACTGGTGAGCATGTAGTGGAGCCTTTTGACATCCCCCCTGGCCCTGCATGTTCTTCTATAGTTGAGTGAGATGAGAACCAAGCTGGAACAAAGCTGCAAGTGTCGCTACTGCTTCTGCTGATAAGCTTTAGACTTGGGATGTAACGAAAACAATTTTAATCGGAAAATCAGCTGTGGTTTCAAAGATGCGGGGGCATCGGTCTTCAAACCGATCTTCCCGTTTGACTTTAAAACGTACAGGCCTCGAATAGTATTGTATGTATAATACAATCGTATAATGTATAATACTGTATGTATAATAATGTCAATTCGTCTGCATGTATACATATATATTAGGAATGTGAAAGTCAACTTTAAAAAGCCAGGTTCTAGCACCAAATTAGTCGCGCTTCTGTCTGACTGTTTATCGCTATCGAGATACTAGTTAGCTAAGTAGCTAGTGTCTAGCTAGCTGTATTTACAGTATCTATGGATCAATCAATCTATCAAGGCCCTAGGTAGCTAGTATCTAGCTAGCTAATTAGCCAGCTAACTACTCTATTTACAGTAGCGAGCTCGCTATATTGCTTGCTAGCTATTGTACTGACATCATCTACTGTATGTCTATCTGTCTGTTTATCGCTATCTAGATACTAGTTAGCTATGTAATATCTAGCTAGCTTGTCCACTAGCTCCTGTATTTACAGTATCTATCTATCTATCTATCTATCTATCTATCTATCTATCTATCTATCTATCTATCTATCTATCTATCTATCTATCTATCTATCTGTCTGTCTGTCTGTCTGTCTGTCTGTCTGTCTGTCTGTCTGTCTGTCTGCCTATCAAGGCACTAGGTAGCGAGTGTCTAGCTAGCTAATTTGCTAGATAGTGTCTAGCTAGCGAGTTCACTAGCTATCCACTACGCTATCTACGGATCGATCGATCTATCCAGGCACTCAGTAGTTCGTATCTAGCTAGCTAAATTGTTAACTAACTACTCTAATTGCAGTAGCTAGCTTGCTAATTTGCTTGCTTCGTACTTTATTGATTGCATCTATCTATCTACTGTATCTATCTATGCGTATATACTTACACCTGAAAGGAACACTAAGGAAAGGAAGCACAAAGGAAGAACAAAAGTCAATCGATTGTGGCATTTAAAAATGAGACATTCTTCCCTTGTTAAGTGAAGCAATTTGCGCACTACAGGACAAATCTATGGAGCAAAGGATGGGGTGAAAAAAAAAGCTTTCAAATAAAAATGTCACACAAATGTGACTTAACATTTCGATCATGGATTTCACGCGTATCACCTGACCTTTCAACACGGAACAAAAAATTACATTGATGATAAAGACGCTTCAAAAACTCATATCACGTATGATACGTTTGACATTATTTACCACCGAGAGACAAAACAAAGTGATGGGATTCTCCAGCAGCTTCATTAGGCAACTCTTTCTGCAGCTTGCGCTGGCCTTTGCGCCATGCCCGTTCCCCGTTCTGTGTTCTATTTCAATATGAGCGAAGCCCCAGACGCTTCCTTTTCCCACCGCTGGGCTTTACATAACCACACAACGGCGAGCACCCTTGCACCGCGCGTGAAAGTTAACAACGTCCCCCAGGAAAGTCGGGCTGTGAAAAGCAATTAGACTGTCTGCTCTGGCCATATGTAAGCAGCCGATAGTTTGACACGCGAGACTCGCCGCTTATTAGATTCTTGCGCCGTTGTCAGTTAGATTGTCAATAATTGCATTTCCTAGGCGTGATGCTTTTGTGTGCTGTTTACTAATAGAAGTGCAAATATTTTATTAGTGTACTTAAGTGGATTTTCAGGTGTCTGAGCATTTCTTTTTTGAATGAACTCTAGATCAAATTTCTCTCGATACATTTTATTAAAATTTTATATAATTCTATAAAATATGCCACCTCAATTTTGGATGTATTTTTCTTACGAGCAAAAATAAAAAAGACATGTTTTACACGTACAAAAAAAAGTACACATCTCCAAATAGTCTCACTTTTTCGGGCCTTAACCACTTTGGGCCCATATATATATATATATATATATATATATATATATATATATATATATATATATATATATATATATATATATATATATATATATATATATATATATGTATGTATATATGTATGTATATATGTATGTATATATGTATATATATGTATGTATATATGTATATGTATATATATATATATGTATATATGTGTATATATATATATATATATATATATATATATATATATATATATATATATATATAAGAGTCAATAGATAAATACCAAAAGAAAATGTCCGCTACAGTGGACACACAAATGAAGAAATATAATTAAGAGGAAAAAAAAAGAGCTTTTTTTTTTAATTTGTACTTTATCACATATAAATCAGAACATTTTAACTTTTATTTAAAGGACAGGTCAAGTAAAAAAAAAAAAAAAAAAAAACTAATAATATTTTTGATTGCTAAACACAGTATTTTGATTAATATTGCAATTGTGGAAAATGAATTAAGCAGCAAAACCAACCTGTCTCGGCGCGGCATTTTTGCCACTTGCAGGCGACTGAAAATGACATCACTCAGGGCTCAGATAACGACCAATCACAGCTCATTTCGCGAACGTTAAATTACCAAACTCATAAAACCGGTGAGCTGTAATTGGACGATACCTGAGCACTAGCGCACATCTCGCCTACTTTCTGGGATAGGTCATGTGACATTTGTAAACCCCGCCCATCAATGCTAATCCCAGATTAGCATGCAAAACAAAGCAAATACATAGCAAGAGAATCAAAGTGAGTACGGAGTATTTGTGCCAGTTTATTTTTACTTCTCTGATATTGTCTTTGGGGCTCCTTGTATCAGAAGGACACGGCCACATTTTATCATGATAATGGAGTCTAGTTTTCAAAGCCGTGTCTTTATAAATTGCAAAAACGGCGGGCCGGTGGGCCGGCGGCCAAATGAGCAGCTTGTGGGTGGGAACCGTGGCCACGCAGCCCCGAGGCGGTTCGCTTGGAAGTTAAGTCGCCTTTTCTCTCTCTCATTAAAAACGTGGCCCGAGACAGCCGAACCCCCCCCGTCCCCCCACCCGGAACCACCCACACTCCGTCAGTGTACAAACCTTGCCTGACTTTGTTAGGTCGTGCAGGATATCGTTTCTACAGACAAACAAGTGGGAGGGCCTCTCGCTGAGCAAACACCTGCTATAAATAAATTGCTAACGCTTGCTATTACTCATCAATACAAACGTTTTGTAAAAGTGGACTTTTTCAATTTAACTATTAGGACTTTGTACTTTTGGGATATTGATTTTGGATAAAGATTCAATATCAGCCAAAAATAAAAACCAGGAGCGGATTATATCAGTCGTACATCCAAATCTGATGAACTGTAAAAGTTTTAAAAAAAGTGTTGTTGTTTTTTTCTCTTAATTCTTGTGGCATTATGGTACAAATAATAAACATTCCTTTGATTTGTTATGATATCATAACAGAATCAATGGGGAAAAAATACTAGAGAATTGATTCAAACATGTAAAATTTCGAAATGCAACGATTCTGATTTTCTATGTGATTGCAGCTGGACGTGCAAGATTTTGTGTACAAAAATAATCACTGTCCAATTTTTGGACCATAGAAATCCATTATAATAACAATTTTTGAGATCCATTTTAATAGGATATGTTACATTGATTTGACTGCGATTTTTGCAACATTCCGTTGAGTGATGTTCAAACTATGTCAGCAAAAGTAAAATTCTTTGTTAGCATTTTCACTCATTTTTCAGGGCCAACAAAATATTGTGTGCTATGTCTATGTAAATATGGGAGACATCGTATGAAAGATTGACTTCCATTCCTTACTTTGAATTGAACAAAGTAAAATGTGTGGAAACACTGCCATCCAATGGTCACAGTTATCACTACAGTGTTCAGTTGTCTTATATTAGACAAACATTAGTCAAGAGTGTCAGCTACCCTCCATAAAAACGCATTTGATGAGAATTTTATTATTTATTATTGTTATTACTATTTTAAACAATGAAAATTCTCGTCCATGGCACTGATGGAGCTAAAAAGAGCCGTTCGATAATTTTATTAATTCGTGAACAGATAGCAGTTCAAACACTTTCACTTGGTTTGTGGATGGATTTTTTCATTCAATTTTATGCTAGAAATCAACAAATTGTAATATAACGCAGCAGTATCCCAAAGAGGGCCATTTATCATCCAGTCATTAATAGCAGAACTATAACGTGTGATTAATAGCGAAGCAAACCACAGGCAGGAAAACGCTCCTAAGATTAAAATAATCTATAAAAATTACTTAAGGGTTTTGGAGGCCAAATGAGAATTTTTATGAGCCGCTACAGCCAGTCAAGAAAAAAACATGAAGATGAACTGTGAGTACATGAAGGGAGGAGATGAGGTATAAGCCTCTGCTTTAATCAATCATCTCCCCAATCAGTGTGCCGGTGCCGTCTTATTCCTCAACCGAGCCTGAAGGGTGACAGATGTATATGCCATGCAAATTAATGAGCATGGAGATGATCCGGAGGGACTCGCGCAAGCTAATTAGCCAAAAACTTTAGCCAGTACGCTAAAATGTTCGCCTCTGACAAGCCGTGTTGTTTTTGCGTACTCGCTGGAAGAAGTCACGGCCTCAAGCGCAACGTCGTCTTCAACTCGCCTTCAATGTCACTTTTCAGGGGCGTACGAGTCTCGGGGGGGGTGAAAACGAAACGATAACAAAGCAAATGTGACATACATGTTAGCGGCTAGCCTTTGCCTTGCTTATCTTGTACGCCACTCAGTTTTTCTTTGTCATTTACCCGCCTTTTGATTTCTTTTTTTTTTTTTCTCAGAAATGACATCCGGACCCAGGAGACAGAAGTCATTACTCAAGACTGAGACACATTCAAATGCTAATTCTCTCATTACATTATTGATCGAGGCGCTTGTTACACTCGACTAGAGCTTGCGGGTTCCTTTTTATTTTTTATTTTTTTGCATACTTTGCAATTCCTGCGGTCTAATGGGGCACTGTGGCAGCCCCTCTATCGAGCTTTTGAAATAATCACAAGGTAGTTCAGTAAATGCAGTTTTTTCATCGTTCCATTTTCTATACCGTTTATTCCCATTGATGTTGCAGCTGACCTGGAGTCTGTCCTACATCCTGGACTGGACATAAGCCAATCACAGAGCAGATACGGAACTAGTGATGGACATTTTCTATAATAGCTTTCATTGAAGCTTAATGTTCGATTAGCGTGATTTTGAGGCTAAAGTACTTCATCAACATTACCGTTTTAGACTAGTCTCGGAAAGCTATTCGTGATCGATACTCTCTGCCGATACCTGCAAAAAAACACTCAGAAATGAATCATTATTTTCTCTCCTTTTTCCGAAGTCTCAAGACCACCCTGAAGAAAAAGCTGTCCGGCGATGTGGTCAACCTCTCCGGCATCCCGCTTTGTGGCCGGGACGTCCACCGCGTGGCCTTCTACCTCCAGGGCGGCAGTGACGCCGTGTCGGCCGTGGACCTTAGCTTCACCGGTCTCGAGGACGACAGCTTACGGGTTCTCCTGCCGGCCCTCGGCGGTCTACCCAAGCTGACCACGCTGGCCGTCAACGGCAACCGTCTGACGGCGGTCGTCCTCAAGGACCTGATGGAGGCGCTCAAAGACCCCAAAAGGTTCCCCAGCTTAGCATGGGTGGACCTGGGTAACAACGTGGATATCTTCACCGTTCCGCAGCCGCTGCTGGTGGCCCTGCGCCGCCGCTTCGGTTTACGCAGCGGCTTGCCGACCATATACGAGTACGGAGAGACTTTAGCTGGCTGCGTCCCCAACTTGGAGACCTCCGTGGAGGAGACCAGCGTGTACGAAGAGGGTTTCGATGGGGACGAAGACGACGACAGGCTGGAGCTTCAAGCTTGGGGCTTTTCCGAGGAGAGAACCGCCAGGAATGTGCAGGTGGCATTCTGTGGGAGGTGATCGAGTTTCCTGGCTCTTCATCTCCCCTCTAATCTCGTGTTGTCCCTCCGGATGTTCCCACCACAGTGATCTGACTCAAGATGCTCTATTTAGGAGCTAATTTATCTTCTTACATCAAGAAAAAGTTCCACAGTTTTTATATGGCCGGCCTCTCAAACTTTTAGATTCGTGTGATAGAACACAAACAATTGGAAAAAAATAAATAAAAAAAAAACAAATCTCAGATGTTTTTTGATGCGTTTAATGTTTTCACAAAATATCAATAAAATAGTGAACTTCCAAATTTTTCCATTCAACCGTTTTTATGGATATAAAGAAAACAGGGTATAATAATTTACATCAAAATAGGTGATCCAAAAATATTTTTAAGCGCTATTCTATTGGAGTTCAAATGGCAAAACTCATTGCATCCCAAAGACGTGTTTTAACTTTTTTTTTTTTTTTTAAAGAGTCTAGTCAATCGATCCCAAGTATTATTTTTTTGTTTTTCTCTCTTTTTTTTTTTTTTTTCCAAATGTTTAACTGAAGGAAGGTCAAAAATGTCTGGCCCTAAACTACCTCAACAATAATGTAATTAAATTAATCACTAATGTAACGACTACTTTACTGTTTATAGAAATAAAGTAATTGATTAATCTAGGTACTTACACAAGTAATTAAATACTAAAGTATTGGATTAATTTACACAAATTATACCAAAGTAATTGATTACTTTATGCAGTTAAGTGCTAAACTAATGCATTATTTTAGTACTCTAGTGTCTAAAGTAATTGAGTACCTTTAGCACTTGAGTATCTAAAGTAATCAATTACTAACCCTTAAGTAATTGAGTACAATAGTACCCAAACTGTTCAAGTTAATACTTGATTACCTAAATGAATGAATTACTTTAGGACCTAATTAATTTAACACTAGTCATTTCTAGACTTTCCTTTCACCAAACGTGTAAATAAAAAAAAATAGTGCAAAAATATATAAATAAATACCTGTGATCAAGTGCTAAAGTAATCAATTACTTTATTATTTTATTACCTAAAGTAATTGCCTGCATTTAGTACGTTGATAATGAGGGTAATAAATTACTATCCTTAAAAAAAAAATTGGTACTTTTGTACCCAAAGTAGTCACTTTAGTACTTGATTACTTAAAGTAACATAATTATCTAAATTAATCCATTATTTAGAAGTTAATTCATTTAGTTCCTGCCATATTTAGATCAACATTTATCCAACAACTTGAAAAAAGTACTGTCTGTACTTAAAAAAAAAAAAGACGTAAAAATATGTCTTTGGGATTGAATGAGTTATTGGTCCAAGCACGGTATTATAACAGTTAGCACATTTGATAGTTTTGACATTTGGGGTTTCAACTCTTTGCATGTTCTCATCCCTGCTTTAAAAAAAAAAAAAAAATTCCATGCATGATAGGCTCATTGAACATTCAAAATTGTCAATATTTGTGAAAACTCATTTGTGCCCTGTGATTGGCTGGCGAGCAGTCACGGGTGTACCCAGCTTCTCACACCAATCAGATCCTCTAAATATGCCCAATGTTTTCAACGTGAATTTTTTTTGGGTGTGCGCTGCCAACGGACTGATTACCGCCTGCTTGGGTTCCCTCAGTCTATTTTTTTCTCAGTAAATAGGACGAGCCCCAGATCATTTTGATGATGGCTTATGATTTATTTTTTTATTATTATTTGGGGCAAGTTTCCTCACATGTGCAACCCAGGGCACATGAAATACATTCTATAAAGTACTTGTGGCATGAATACACATGGCTTTTTTTTCCTGACACGTTTTACAGTGTACCGTAGCACGCTTTTATGTACACGGCGACAAATATATCTTTTCTTTAGTTTTTTGACACATTATCCTGCCTCTTGCTGTTGATGTGTTATTGTGTACGTTCTACTGTATTTTTTTTGTGCTGGGATATTAATGAGAAGGATGCCTGATGTGTGTGTGTTTGTATAATTAGAGCAGGCACACAGTGTAAATTGCTACCTTTTGATCGCAGGAATGAAATGTTTACTCATTTGCACTTTAAGGACGGCGAGGCCTCGGAATAAACACACTTTATTTTAATGAGACTTTATTGATATGAAAACAAGAAGTTAATGAGACGCTGTATCCTGAAATGATTATTTTGATTATTCTCTACAGATAAGATGCATCATCTCGGATTTTATTTTATTTAAAGAAGTCCTTTGGAGTTGTGGTTTGCTTTGAGATTAAGTGATGTTTGCCTGCCGTTGCTTCTGAAATAAATTGTTTGAATATTTCCTTTTCTGGGCTTTTTTTGATTGGATCACACTGTGATATATATATATATATATATATATATATATATATATATATATATATATATATATATATATATATATATATATATATATATATATATATATATATGTACAATGTATTTGTAGATACTGTATTCTAATTCTGTTTTCAGCCATTAGCGTAAGCTCCGTTAGCGGCTAGCAGCAGAGCCTAGCTAGCAGATGCTAGCATCAATAGCAAAGAGTAGCACTCAGCTGCTCCATGTAGGATTAGTTGGATTACATTTTAAATGTAATTGAATTGATGTAAATGACACAATCGACACAGTTGCCGTTCCTACTGATCACCTTTTCAATAGGGCGCTGTTTGATGCTACTGTAGTTTTGACTTTGTACTTTTTGTTTACAACCGCGCCAATGATTTTAGGGGCTAAAATAGTCAGCTGCTAGTTTGAGAAAAAAAAAAAAAAGTTTATTCTCTATCCATGTTTGAGGATTTGGATGTAGGTGCAACTTCATTTAACAGTTTGAGTCTTTATAGTATCCATCAGTGATAAATCATAAAGTTTTAAGGATAAGTCCTGACTCAAAATTGGCAGATTTTCATCAGTATCATCAGTTAAAATGAGTTAATGTCCATGAGTTTGTGATTGAAATGAAAGAAGAAGTAAACAATGTTTAACTGATTTTCTTTGGAAAAGGAGCCAAAATAAACACAATGCGAACTTGATCCTGCACATTGTATCTTCACTGACGTGTGTGTGAGCACGTGTGTGTGTGTGTGTGTGTGTGTGTGTGTGTGTGTGTGTGAGAGAGAGAGAGAGAGGGAGCTGGCAAAATGCTGACAGCTGCTACTTGTTTTTATTTTTTTCCCCCCTCCCCATCGGCACGTTTGCATGTCAGCGTTTCATCTGTTGTGTGTGAAGGAGTGTCGCCCAGAGCCGACCTGTCACGGGAAAAATAATACCAACATCCTGCCAGCGAGGCGTTTTCAGCCAGCCATTGGAGTCTGCAGCCATCAGTCTTCCTTTCCATCCACTCGTCCTTCCAAATGAAGAACTGGAGTGTCAGGTAGAAATGCTTTTCAAGGGCTTCAAGGCTTTCACGCTTTCATAAAAAAACAATGTAAAAAGCATACAAAAAAACACTAGTTGGCTAAAATATTGCAACTTTCAACATGCCGTTCTGATGTCCCTTCTAAATGCTTGCAAACGGGAGGTCGAGATGTACAATCGATAGGTGTCAAATTTAGCCCATGTCGGGCTCAGTTACTGCCATTCAAAATTGGAAATATTGTCAATTTTGGACATATTGAAAACCTGATGTTTTATTATGCATTTCCCTGATTTTTGCATTAATCCTATCAAAGTCAATTCATGAACAGGGTGCAATAGAAATGATAATGTTGAGTCCCCAGAACCACTAGGGAGGGCCGCTTACAGACAGCTTATGACATTTGCAAGCCTTTCAATGACTTCATTGAGTGGCTTAGCCTAACTCCCATAATGCAAAGTTCTTGCTATGCATTGTGATACCAGTCGTTGACAAAGGGCTTCAATTCAGGAAAGCTTTAATTTTGCTGCTCAATTAAGTTTGTTAATCTAATTTACTCAATAAAGTCATTTAGCTAACTTAACAAAATTACTCTACATTCACTGAAGTAACTGATTTATTTTTTTTATTTTTAATGTACTCTAATATATCCAAGTACCTTAACTGAATAACTAACTGATCAAACAACTATTTCCCCCTCCATTAACTAACTTCCCCACATACCTCAGATAATTAACAGTCTCAACGTTTTCATTTTATCTTGGTTCACGTTTACAGATACAATATGATATGATACAATAATTCATGTCATATTTTAAAAGTGCTCATTTTTATCAGAATAAACACAAAAACAATTGAAATTCTAGTAGTGGCCCAGATGCCTATTGAACTTCCGCAGCTAATTTGGGACTTTATAAAAAGTCTAACTACGCCATCTTGTGGCCAAAAGTTGCTTTACGTGGACATTTGGACGACTTTCCAGTAAATTTTGCGAAACATGTCACGTTGAACAGTTGGATATTCATAACTTTTGAGGTAAAATAAAGGTCAACTGTAAAGGTCAAATTGCATATAAGATTCATTGTGATATTTCATCCTGTGTGACAGTGATTTATGATTCACAGATACCTACTCAAATGAAATCCTTATCTTGGTCAATGCTCCTATCTGCTCGGTGCTGACAAAAGCCAGGTGGGCAGCTAATATCCTGAAAAGATGCATGGAGTCGTAGGTCAGAAATTGGGAATGTGATATGATGTGAACAAAACAAACAAAAAATATTTGGGGGAAAGTTGATCATTCAGCATGATTTAATAGTCGGTATTTACGTTTTGACACCATTGCGACGATCAAGTATTATTCGTGTTATTATTATTTTTATTTGGGAAGGATAGGATCTAAGAAACGAAGAAAAGGAAAAGTGGACACAGCGAAGGAGGGGAATGAAGGCTGGAAGGAAGAAAATAAAGGGAAGAGATTAGGGAGAGGCAGGATGAAATGACTAAAGATTTACAAGGATAAACATGAAAGAAGAGCGAGAGAAAGGGAAATTGAATAAGGAAGGAATTAAGAGCTGGTTTCATTATTTATTTATTTATTCTTTTTTTTTTAGTTTGTTTATCGTGCACCTTATTCGAAGAAAGCTACTTCCGGGTTTGTGGTGACGTCATTCAATACAACGGACAACAAAAACACGACTGAAAATGTAAATAAAATCGCAGATCTATATTATTTCAATGCCTTTGCCTAAAACTGCACATTATCTTTGTTATAAATAATCATTATCCTATTTGTTTTTAAAAAAAGAAAGAAAGAACATTTTGCTTAACACCTGGAACATTGACTAAATCTCAAGACTATTTTTTAAAATTCTTTTAAACCCCACCGTTGACGACAGTTTAAATGGTTAACTTGTTTACTGTACCTTACACAAAATTTCATCGAAATTATTATTATTATTTTTTTTAATACTCATGCTAATTTGTGTTCAACCAATCACGAAGCTTTGGATCAACGCAACCCGGAAGCAAGTCAACAGGTGAGCTTCCGCAAACATCCAAACACTTCGAATCAAAGCGAGTAAGTGAACACCCGGTGCACGTTAAATAAAACCCCATCCTCGCCATCTTTGATGTTCCCGAATATCCGTGCTAAAGTGTGTCACTGGCGGCCCGAGGGGCTGCGAACATATTTAGACCAAAACGA
The DNA here is from genome assembly GCF_059441005.1 of Hippichthys cyanospilos. Taxonomy (NCBI): domain Eukaryota; kingdom Metazoa; phylum Chordata; class Actinopteri; order Syngnathiformes; family Syngnathidae; genus Hippichthys; species Hippichthys cyanospilos. Next base: position 16,222,205 of record NC_142383.1, on the reverse strand, counting down.
CTGTGAAATTAAACCAACAGCGGGTCACTATTGATGTGATATGGCAGAGAGAATTTCAAAGGGGCATTTGCATCATTTCTGCCTTTGCCTGCAGTGCCGCTGCTGCATAAGATGGAGTCTGGTAGCCAAAAGTGGTCCGTTATTATCGAGTGCGAGCTGCCGGAATAATCTTCATTTCCCGAGGCAAACTTGGCCCTGGATAATAATGATGACTATGATGATAGTTAAACCTCCAAAGATGAGCGATTTGGAGTTCAACCAAATTGTGTGCAGCGTTATGCCACTGGTCATCTTGAATGGCTTGAATGCCAGTCTGTGTGCCACCACCTGCCCCCCCCTAGACTCCAGGGAGCTGAAATTTCACCCAGATGGTGACAACATGTCAAAACTCAACATGGCACTGCCACTAAGTGTATCATCTCTTGGCTAAAATACTGCCAGAAAAATGTGGAACAAAATGATCCAAACGTTTTCAAAGTACTACACATGGACTAAGCAAAAACAACTGAAATAAATACAAAAAAGAATAAGTAACATAGAAATGTTCTCGTAGTGAAGTTCTCAAGTGCAAATAAAAAAAACAAAACAAATAAGTAACCAACAAAAGATCATCGCAAACAAAAAATACAAAGCAAAATGACAAGAAAAAAATTATCCACAACCCCCACCAAAAAAGGCAAAAAGTGGCAACAAAAAATACTGCAAACAGTATTTGTCCTTTGTAATGTTTTTTTCTTTTCTTTTGTTTTTTTTGTTTTGTTTTTGTTTTTACTTGTCGCTATCGTCTGAGATCCAGCCTGTTCATTTGTGTCCAGAGTTTTGGACGTTTTTGTTCTAAATGTTTTGACTGATTTGAGCTACACTACTAAGTCCGTGTGTGCTCATATGAGGACATCCTGGCCTTTCCAATGATGTCTCATGAGTGGGACAAAAACATTTTGCTGTTCTGCTGAGACAAAATGGACAAACATGAGTTATTATATTATAATTTATTATTGTAATATTATATTCTATTTAACAATTTTTATTTTGTCATAAGTGAGATTTGTCACGTGTGCAACTATTATTTAATCTTTTTTAAGTATTATTTGGTTGTAATATTATTTTTTATTACCATATTATTTTTAGGTTTCATTTTTACGAGCCAAAAATAGCAACACTGAATATTACTTTAGGCGTTATTTTTACTAAGAATAAACGCACGTGTTTGGAACAAGCGTATTTTTGAGGAATATTGATGATAATTGGTGGTAAAATTACATTTAAAACAATTACTAGCGTCTGAGAATGGATTTAGATTTTGTAAAGCGCTCTCTGCTGCCCCCTTGCGGCTGCTCGTATGCAATGGAAGGAAACCCCTCTAATCTCTGTATTGCAGTCAGGTACAAGGATGATAAGCATGCATATTTTCTTGTCATGGTTGTTATGTATTTTGCAAGCCTAATTTTATGACTGGTCATTTACACGCTTCAGGTTATTTGATGGGAAGGAAATTTAAACGTCAACCGTGTGGAATTACCGCCGATTTGTGTGGGTAGGGGTGGGGGGCGGGCTCCTCACGCACTACATGTGGCGTAAAAACCGATTGGCTGCAAAACCGACCAGCCCCCATGCGCGTCTTTTGATTGGCTGTTCCAGGCCCGATTTTAACATGACGTCATGCCCACTCCACATACACACACATGTACTCGTACACACAAGGCTCAGACACGGAGAGGAGGCAGGAGAGAGCGAAGACGTCATGGTTTGACTCCGTACGTGATTTGCGATGATCGTGGCTCCTGCGTTAGTCGGCACATTCCTCAAACCCGAGGCGCAATGAAGGTAGGTGCCCCCCCCGCCTCCTCAACCCCCCCATGTCGTTCTCTACTCAGCTTGTTTATGGTGACATGGCGTTGAATCACGTGTCTATGGAGCTTTGCATTACTAAGGTGATGGCTTGTGTTTGGTTACGTAAGGAGACGTGCAGCAGTGGCGCTTTTTTTGGGGGGGGGGGGGGGGGGGCTTAATTGTCAGGGGGTTATTTCGGGTCATGCTGTCTGTTTTTATGTGCAAACGAGATGTTGCATTGTCGCTCATTACCCCCCCCTAACTTTGCGAGTTCAGTGTACAAAAATCCGCTGCAAAATGAGATCTTTGGGGGGGGGGGGCACGAGGATATTTTGGGGGACGTTTCGGGGATCGCCCCTCATCTCCACACTACTGTGTCATGGGGGTTTCTCCCCCGTGTTGTCTTGGCTGCAGATGAGGATGAAGCGATGACGTCATAGCTTCAAATGTATATCAAGAATGTTTGTGTCTGACGTTCAAGCTCAATTTAATAGTATGCAGTTCAACTGAGACTCATCTAAAAATAGGCATCACGCTGAGAGATGTCCTGTAGAATTTTGCGATGTTGTGAGAAGGAAATTACTAATCCAAGACGCAATGTTAGAAACGGTGATCATGTACTCTAGATTAGGGGGTGTCCAAGAGACGGATCGGGGGCCATTTGCGGCCCACCGTGCACATGTTCGCGGCTGTGCCATATAATAAAATTACATTTTTGCATGGTCCGCATATATATATATATATATATATATATATATATATATATATATATATATATATATATATATATATATATATATATATATATATATATATATATTAATTTCCATCACTTGCTTGGTTGATTAAAAAAAAAAAGTAATTTTAATGAGGCCCATATGTTTGAAAAATTTTCTTTATCTGACCCCCAGAGGAAAAAATGAACACTTGGCTAATGTAAAGGTTTCACTTTTATCACATTCAACGTTTCTGTTATTTTCTAATGGATATGGCGTGTACAATCAATGAAAAAAAGATTATTTTGAAAATATTTGGGTATTTATCAACTATTTTCACCAGGCTGCTCTGCTGTTTTTATTTTAGTGGTTACGTAAGCCATCTTCACCAGTAAAAAAAAAAAAAAAGTGTTATAATGACAAAATTATGTTTTATGTTTTATTCATTCAGTCCCAAAAACATATTTTTTGTGCTTTACTTTTTACTTTTTATTTTTTTTTACTTTTTTCCAAGTGTTTCGCTAAAATAGGGTCTAAAATTATGAGTGCTAAAGATTTCAGTCCTTAAGTACTTAATTACTTGAAATATAATGTATATATTGGTTTTTATCTATCAGTATCAAGAAAATGACATGAAGATAGTTTTAAAACTTAGAGTGACAAAAAGAATGAATCAGTGCGGGTTCGGATATGAAAAAAGCGGTATCAAACCATTCATAGTGTGAAGCCTAAAAATGACTTTCAATTAAATATCGGGCGCTTCTCATTTCCATTTGGCCAAAGCGCATTAGTCCGCCGCCAGAATAACGGTCGTGACATTTCGTTGCTTAATCTGCTTTCAAATGAAAAGCAGGAATTTACTTTTCTTTCTATTCCAGTTCCAAATAAATCTCAGCCGCAACGAGCATATTGGGACAGCTGGAAAAGAGTCCCGCAGTTTCTTTCTTTTTTTTTTTTTTTTTTTTTTGTGGCACGGCAATCCCCCGCGGCTGTCGATTTTTTGTTCCGCGTGCTGGAAATGTTTTTCAGTCCCGCCTTCGGGTCTCCAAAATCTTTTTTATTACGCGGGAACAAATCTCAGCCGGATCGGTCGCAGCTTGAGTCTCGTCTGTGTTCGTTCCGCGCGTGGCACATGAGATTTGACTTCTTCGGGGAGCCGCTTCGACGCACATGGGCAATTTGCGCGTTGTGCATTTTGGTTTCTGGTGCCACTGTTAGATAAATACTATTAGGCATGCATTTATGCATTTGCCTTCTGGGTTTTCTGCTTTGTGCCTGAGAGAAAAAAACATTCCGCAGAGTCTGCTCTTACATTATCATGCATGATTTCTTTGTTTTTTAACTCTTAATTAGACACCAGAATAAATAAATACGTTAATTTAATCGTTCTCAAAGTTCGGTATGTAGACTGCCTCTAGTGGTGAGTGAAAGTATTACCTAATTGAATGTTCAAACAGGAAAATATGTTACAGTGGCCTATTTTTTTTTTTAATTCAGTACAGTATGTACCTAAATATAATGTAGTTATATTTTGTTTTAGCACATTATATTACCTTATCTAATATGCATAAGTCACATCATATATGTATATAAATAAATACAGTACTGTATATGTATTTACATTTCCATATACTGGATAAAGTTAGGAATCCTTTCTGAAAAATCAATCAGAAGTGTGAGACCGACATTTTGAAACTCTTCAATTAACAGACAGCAGTGTGTGTAGCTCCGCCCATTCACTGTGAGATTGCGGGTGTTATTTTAAAAAAACAGTTTTTACAATATCATTAATAAATAAATGACACATGCAATGTATGCCGTTTTTATTTGTAATATATCGCAAGCGTTTTATCATAGACGTGGACGTGGAAATGCGTAATTTCCTGATATAATGCCTTTTAAAGCCCTAAATAGCATCCATCGTGGAATAATAATTAATCTTGTTTCGATTTGTATTCATGTCGAGGCCGTTAATCGCATTGCATCATAACAGTTGCACGCAAATGGCCCTACTGCTATATATGACAGTATTGTGGTCATTCCACTTCCGCGTTATGTTTGCTGCCGTATTTGTGATATTAGCTTCGTAGTCACCTTACCATTGCGAGACGTCGATCTGTGCACAAATGCAATGCGTGTAAATGCCGCGATCAGATGAAAACCAACTGCTTGGGTACAGTCTTGTTTAGCGGGCAGGCCCGCAGGGTTCCAGCACCCCCCCCCCCCCCCCCCCCCCCCCCATCCCCCCGCCACATATAGCGCCTTGTCCCCGGGATTACGTAATCGCTTCCTAAGCAGACGGCCGAGGTCACATCACAGCGTGTTTGTGACAACTCGGGGCCGGGAGGGAGGCGCCCGGAAACCAGAGGTGAATTCCTGTATTGTGTAGTGCGGAGACTGTCACAATGTACTCCTGCGCGCATGTGCGTACGTTTGTGTATTTCTGTGTGTGTGTCAGCTATCGATTGACACAGCCTGGTAGAAGAAGATGTGCTTCCCCTTCCCCCTCCTTTCCATCCATTCATTAGTAGGCTGCTGAGCTGTTGTTTTGAGTTCATTTTACACACACACACATATATATATATATATATATATATATATATATATATATATATATATATATATATATATATATATATATATATATATATATATATATATATATATATATATATATATATATATACTGTATATATATACTGTATATATATAAAATATTTTAAATATATTAAAAAATTATATATATAAATTAATACATAGATTAATTTATTATTAATTAATTTAGCACTTTAATATTACTTTCCTTGTTATTACCTAATATAATAGTTACTATAGTACTGAAATATCTAAAGTAATTGATTAGTTTAGTACTTAGCTAAACAAAATAATTGAACGTGTGTAGCACATATTCTTAGACCTTTCTTTAAAAAACAACAGGTGTAAAACAGGAATGGCCGTGACTCTTAAAAAAAATTAATAATAAACGTAAAAATACGTCTTTGGGATTGAATGAGTTCATTAGCAATTGAACTTGATTTCCGGACAATGTGGTTTTGCTGTGCTAAGTCAGGTTCGGCGCTATGCCGCGACACATTGCCGGGATTTACTTCAAAATAAAAGTATACCAAGGCGTTGATGTTATTTTAGAAGGAAAGGTTTATTTTGAAGTTGGAACTTGCCGCATTTAAATGCATGCGTAAATATGTGTGTGTGTGTGCGGCGGCCAGGCGGGAGCCTCGTCCATGTGGGCGTCATGCTGCGGGCTGCTGAACGAGGTGATGGGCACGGGCACGGTGCGGGCGCAGCAGTCGGGCTTCGGGGCCGGCGCCGGACCGTTCCGATTCGCCCCCAGCGCGGGATACTCCACGTACCCGCCCCCCAACTCGGGGAGCGCCGGGCAGCTGTGCAAGGCCTGCGGACTGGCCTTCTCCGTCTTCAGACGCAAGGTAAGCCGCGGCGGAATTCTTTTATTTCTTCCAATTGTGAGGACAAATTGCAAGAGAAACTTCAAAGGAAGTACTCGATACATTTTTTAAAATATATTTGAGCTAGTGTTGCATTTGTATGTCTTTAATCAGAATCGAAAAATATCCAAATGCTAATACTGTACACCAGTACTGACAATTTTTTTTACATAGTTTTTCCCCATTTCGACACTTTAAATTGATTAAATTTCAGGTTTTTTTTTAGATGTTTTGTTAACATTTGAAATACGATACTAATACACCAATACCAACATTTTTTTGTTTATTTATTCGATTTTAAACATAGTTTTACCTCCATCTTGATGATTTAAACTGTTTGGTTAACATTTGAGCTAGAGACGCATTCGTATGTCTCTACTCAGATTTGAAAGAAGGTCCTTGATACTAATACACAGGTTCTTTTTTTTTTTTTACAGTTTTATTACATCTTGATGTTGTATTCAAACGTATTAACGCTCATTTTCTAGGCATTTTGTAAACATTTAAGTTAAGGACATCTTTGTGTGTCAAAACTCGGATTTGAAAGAAGGCTCCGATACTAATACACCGATACCAAAACTTTTTCAACATAGTTTTATCCCACCTTGATACTTTAAATTTATTGAGACATTTTGTAAAGATATTAGAGCTAGGGGTGCATTTAACACAGATATTTGCGCTAGAAACACTCTTTCGCCCGATAATACTACTATTTTTTATTATTATTACTTCATTTTAACCCCCTTTGATTGTTTAAACTTATTAAAGGCCATTTAATCATTTTCTAAACATATATGAGCTCTGGGCGCATTTGTTTTTCCTTACTCAAATTCAAAAGAACGTCCCGATACTAAACAACCGATACCACTTTACAAGCCTGACACTTACTTGAATATACTATATCCACTCTATAGGCTCTATGTTCTTCTCCATCTCTTATCTACGTACTTTTTACACAGTGTTGACGGATTCCCTGCGATGGTCATGTTTGTGTGCCGGCGTGATATTTTCAGTCGGCCTTTTAATAAGCGTCCGGGGGATTAGCAGCAGACGATAGCAGCCAAAGTGTCGATGATGGCGCGGTAGCCAGACACATTTGCGCCTGAGTGATAAGCAAATGTTTACCGATTGGGCTGACCTCTTTTTCGCGAGACGTTCAAAGCGTGAATCCACTCAGCTGCCTGGTGTGAAATTAAAAAAAAAACAACTGTCTAATTTTCCCTAAATATTGCAATTTAAAATCCAATTTACATTTTCTGTAATATTTGCCCCAAACACAGCGTATTCATTTGTTTCAGCAAACTAAATTGCATCAAAGACATCATTGGAAATGCCATGATGTGCTCTACTGAGGACACCAGGACTTAGTAGGGTAACTTCAATGACTCAAAAGATATCGGCCAAAAACAAATGTCCTCTACAGTGGACACAAATGAATCTGCTGGCTCTGAGGATATGATCATAACAAATGGAAATGAATTCCAAAGATAATTATTTGAGCCAATCACAGCTCAGCTTGGAATGTCACATGACCAAACTCAGAAAACGGGCGAGTCGTTTTCGTTTAAATTGTCTGATTTCTTAGAATTTCACTCTCTACGTAAAAAGCTGCGTAAAAATATGTCTTTGGCACTTAATTAGTTTTCTGCATGTATAACTAACTGACTAGCTCATTAACTAAATAAATAAATACTTTGTATTGAATACCTAAACTCACATAAAATACATAAAAATACGTCTTTGGCAATGAATGAGTTTTCTGGGTGTATAACTAACTAACTAAATAAATTAATGAAATTAAATAAATACCTAGTATTGTTTACCTAAACTCATGAAAACTACGTAAAAATACGTCTTTGGCATCAAATGAGTTCTTTTTTTGTAATCATATTTCTCAATTTCACGTGTTACTTTCTAGGTTTCAGCTCCTTTTCATTTGCTCTTCAGCACTCACAGGAAATGTCTTCATACTGCCTACCAAACGGGGACATCATCAGTCATTCTTTTTAATAGCGCATCATTTAATAACGTGGCCTTAAATTTTGCACGCCGTCATGTCTGACTCCTGTCGGCATTTGAAATGGTCGGCGACGCCTCGCGTGGCTCCTTATGAAGAAACACGGCTTTGATCGTGAAAACGGGCCCCATGAAGGCGAAGGCGGCGCCGAGCTCATCGCGGCTGCCGTTTGTACATGTAAACAAGACGCGCTGATGGGATGTAACCCAGAAGTGTCAAACGCCACCTGATGGCTCCTTGGAATTCTTTCCAAGAAGATTCGTATTTGGAAGAGCACTCGCGGATTAGCCAAATTACCTCAAGTAAAGCATGTCCTGTGAAACTTATCTGCAGTTTTCTTTTTCTAGCCACCAGGGGGCAATCTCCCAATAGAGGAAGCTATGGAAGTGTTGATTTTGAGTTTGAATTGGTATTTTACTTGCCACCGGGGGGCACTCTCCACTAGTAAACACAATCAGGCGCATTACTGTTGTGTTTGCACAGTATTCTTACGACCCCAAGTGTGTTCACGTTATGTTGAAAATGATTTTGCGCTGCTCTTATTTAGACTCCAAAACGACGGAAAAGTATCTGGCTCTCCGTTGAAGCCCCTCCCGCAGCAACTAACTGGTTCCTCTCCCCGCCAGCACGTGTGCTGCGACTGCAAGAAGAGCTTCTGCGCGCTGTGCTCGGTGCTGCAGGAGAACCTGCGTTGCTGCGCCACCTGCCACCTGCTACGCGGCACCGCCTTCCAGAGGCCCCGCCTCATGCAGCTGCGCGTCAAGGACCTGCGCCAGTACCTGCTGCTACGCAACATCCCCACAGACACCTGCCGGGAGAAGGAGGACCTGGTGGACCTGGTCCTGTGCCACCGGGGAGCCAGGGAGCCGCCGCGACCCGTGACGGTACCGGAGGAGGAAGAGGAGGAGGACGGAGACACGGCCGAGGAACGGGAGGCGGGAGATGACGACGACGATAGCGACAGTCTGGGATCCCGCGCCGCCTCGCCGCCCTCTCCCACCGGCTCGGCTTCGGAACACTCGCTCGGATCCGCCTCTCAGGGAGTGGCGCTCAGCCCGAGTGACAGCTCAGGGACCCCGAGCCAGGTGACGCATACACTTAAAAAAAAAAAAAAAACAGACATGACTGGAATGCTAAATTTTTCTCCGGGTGGATGCTAAGCTAACTCCCGCCACACTAGCTATTTATCGCGGCAGGTTAGCTAGCGCAATTAAAAACAAAGAAATGCTCCTCTAAGTCACTCATCTTCGAATCCCTGGCAGCAGATAAGCAGCATTTTTGTGAAATATGACTAAATTTGCAAGAGGATTAGCGAAAACCTAGAATGGAAAACTGGAGAGGATGAAGAAGCTATGCTAACTGCTAAGCTAATGTGTAAAAAGAAGGAACAAATGGGAAACCTGTTTCTTCAAACATGTTTTGAACAAATTAAATCTAAACTAAATGAATTACAGATAAAAAAACGTAAACATTTCTTTTCAAATGTTCTCACCCCAAAGCAAGTTTTATATATATTAAAAATAAAACCACAACATTTTGCAAACAACAGTTGCAGCTATAACAAAGTATGTCTGTTCTTACATAAAGTATTTGAATTATAATTTTACTATATAGTAGTAACAGAAATTAATAAGCGAATAAATGATCAAAAATTTGAATATACACTAGCTAGCTCACGAGCTGTATTTCTCTTTCTAGATTTTTAGATAGGTGAGTTAAATTTCAAGTAGCTATTAATCTGTCTAGCTATCTTGCTATTAATCTTCCTAGCTAGATGGATATGTCTATTTGTCTCGCTAGCTTTTTAGATTAGCTAGCTATATTGCTAAATAGCTATCTTCCTAAATTGCTATCATTCTATCTAGCTATCTTTCTTGCTATTAATCGTGCTAGCTAGCTATGTATCTTGCGAGCTAGCTATCGTTCTATCTATTTATTTTTCTATCTAAAGTTTTAGATTAGCTAGTTACAGTATACTGCTAAGTAGCTAGCTTCTTATATTGCTATAAATCTATTCAGGTATCTTGCTATTAATTTTTCCAGCTAGCTAGCTTTCGATTGATGCATCAATAGAGCTATCCATTTTTCTAACTAGCTTTTTAGATTAGCTAGTTATATTGCTAAGCAGCTATCTTTCTAAGTTGCTAATAATCGAGCTATGTATCTTTCTTGCTATTAATCAAACAAAAGTTTGCACAGTTGCTCATTAAGTTGAACAGCAACAACAATCACATTGATTTTCCACCCCATTGACTTTGAAAAATCTTCAGCGCGGATTCGGCATTCGTGTGGTCGCAGAAAGCGCCGGCGTTGTTTTCTCTGGCCGTCCACGTGCGGCAGCGGGTGTCCGCGCAGACCGGCTAGCAAGGCGGCTTAAGCCCTTTGCCTTTTTTTAGGTCGCCGGGTGCACGGGCTGAGTCGGTTACGTAACGCGCGCGCGCAGGTTGACAACTCCCCGCAGCAACGCAGCTGACACCAAACGCTACACTAAACACCGCATTAGCACAACATTCAACGTCCGCACGCACAACTTCCTGTACTTCTTCCTCTCTTGTTTTGGAACAACATCATGTGCATTTTTGCAAGAAAGTCAACATTTTCAATTATATACAAATAATATATTGACATACTATGCAAGATATGCATTTTATGGCACAATGAAAGGATATATATATATATATATATATATATATATATATATATATATATATATATATATATATATATATATATATATATATGTGTGTGTGTGTATGTGTACGTGTGTGTATATGAAACCCTCGTTTTAAGCCAAGGATAGTTTGAAAGCCTAATTTTAAAGCCTAAACCAAATTTGAAAGCCTACTTAACCAGAATTTGAAACCCTACTTTGAAAACCCCAAATAAATTCAAAACCTTCATTTGAAACCCTAACCCTGTTTTAAAACCTACTTTGAAAGACTAACCTGAATTAAAAACCCGACTTTGAAACCCTAATCCTGCTTTAAAACCCTCCTTTAAAACCTAACCTGAGTTTAAAAACACCCTATCTTGACTTTAAACCCTGACCTGAGTCCAAAACCCTGCTTTGAAATTTTATCCCGTTTCAAACCCTAATTTGAAACCCTAACGTGTGTTTAGAACTCCAATTTGAACCATTAACCCAAGTTTGAAACCCTACTCTCAAATCCTCAAGTTAGACACCCTACTTTCAACCCCAAACCTGTTTGAAACCTTACCCCTACTTTGAAACCCTAATCCAATCGCAAACCCTCTTTGAAAACTTCTTCCGAGTTTGAAACCCTCATTTGAAACTCTAACCCAAGCTTAAAACTGATTTGAAACCCTAACTGGAGTTTGAAACCCTCCTTCAAACCCCTAACTTTAAAACCCTAATCCAAGACCAAATTGACTCTTTAAAATCCCCCCAAAAAGCCAAAGATGCATAAAAAAGTGTGTGCAACCGCAGAGGAGTCTGAGCGCGTGCTGTCTAGCCAACCCATGCATTATTAACACGTCGGAGGAGGAATGTGCTGAGTGAGACCACACACACACACACACACACACACACACACACACACACACACACACACGCACGGGTTGAATGAAGCGCTCGCTCATCCCATTCGCTCTATTCATTCATTGAGTGCCCTTTGATTGGAGAGCTCCATGTCAAAAGAGAATCATTAAGCGGCGGGCGCGTTAACCACGGAGCGTGCGCTCCAATCTCGCTCTCGTCCTATTAGATAACCCAACAGATGTACTCTCAATAGATGCGCTCAAAACCTTCGCTTTTATCCCAAAGTCATCGCTGCCAATTTCACTTTGCAAATTGTTACTTTATTTGAATCTACTGTATATATACATATATTTATATATATATATATATACATATATACAGATGGATGGATAGCTAGCTATGTATAAAAATATAGCTAGTTATTATTTGTACAATGATATATATATATATATATATATATATATATATATATATATATATATATATATATATATATATATATATATATATAAGATGTACATCAATGTATAGATGTATATTAGGGCGCAACCAAATAATTAGAAAAATTGTTGCGGTTTTAGCAATCACCTTAGCAACTATCAGTTACTTGTGTAAATGTTGTAAATTGAATTACAAAGAGTAACGTGGAAGTGAAGAGTTCTGCTTTTGATTCATATTCAAAAGCTTCAAATTGTAATCGGAGTACATGAAGGGATAAGTACACAAAAAAAACAGAAAAATCACACGTGTATTTTTTTCAAAAATCGGCCCATCAATTGGTTATCGGCTATCAGAATTAGCAAGAAATTCCTTCCAATAGTAGCCTGACTTTTCTTATGACATTTTCAGTAATGTCTGCCCATTCCATGTAAAATACGGCATCAGAAAAAAGACATTTTGAAGTCATGGACCGTCCCTTCCGTTTTTTTTTTTTTCCACGTTTTCAGTTTTCCCCCGGGGAGCGGGAAGACCCGGCCAGCGCCTCGCTCCTCAACCCGGCGGCGAGCACGCCGGAGGCCGACAGCCCGGCGGCGCAGAGGCGGGTGCGCGCCTCGCTGTCCGACCTGGACGACGAGGACGCCATCGAGCGGCTGTCGGTGCGGCAGCTGAAGGAAATCCTGGCCCGGAATTTCGTCAACTACTCGGGCTGCTGCGAGAAGTGGGAGCTGCTGGAACGCGTCCATCGCCTCTACCGGGAAAACCAGCACAACCGCAAGTCCAGTAGGCGCAAAATCGCACGTTTAATTATTTATTTATTTCAACATTTTAACCTCACCTGTTGTCTTTTTTCACTCTTTTCTTTTTTTTTAGTGGAAAACGTGAGCATTACTGCAGGTGAGACACCTTCCTTTCCTATTTTCCTATTTAATTAAGTTAATTTTTTATTAATTATTGAATTTAAAATGGCATTTTTTGCAAAAAAATGTTATGGCTACATATTTTTTCTTGGCTTTTACAATTTTATTTATTTATTTTTTTAATAGAGGTCGAATTTGGACGCTTTTTCTTTAGGATTTTTGCATTTCTTGACATGTTTACTTTTTAAACACGGTCTTGTCTTTTATTTTTCTTTCATTTTTTCTTGCCTACAGTGGTTGCATATCCTCCACCTCTTCACAACAACGCTGTTGGAGGTAAGATTACATATTTATACACACATATATAGAAATATTATATACATATACATATACACTGTCCTCAGACGGCGTGAAATCGCAGCTGTCGTCGGACGAGAATCTTTGCCGCATCTGCATGGACGCCATCATCGACTGCGTTCTGCTGGAGTGCGGCCATATGGTGACGTGCACCAAATGCGGCAAAAGGATGAACGAGTGCCCCATCTGCAGGCAGTACGTGGTACGGGCCGTGCACGTCTTCAAGTCCTAGGAAAAAAAAAAAGAAAAAGAAAAAAAAATGGCCGCCAGAGACGCTTGTTGAAACGGCCGCTGGTGGCCCCGCCCCCTCTTTTCCGGGGACACGGCAGGACTTCCGGTTGACCCGGATCCACTGCTACATGTGCAATACAAATAATAAAGACTTTTGTGTGTGTGTTTTTTTAATCTACGAGATTGTTTCCAGTTTAAAAACATTTATGTTAGCAGAAGAAGGTAACGAAATAACACGTTTGTACGCTTTTACTGTTAACTTTAATTTTTCCGAGCCAGAATTTTTTTTTTTTTTTTTTTTGGGAACATAGCAGTTTACAATTAGGATTTCTAATTGTTTGGATCATTTCCGTTTTGTTTATATTTTGCTTTAATGCCGTAGGTGAAAGAAATATTTTCAATCGCTGTTGAAAAATATTGTCATATATTGAGAGAGAGTGTAACAAATGGATATAATAAATATTATATATATAAATAATTTGCAGTGTAAGTGTGTATCATCCAACATCATTTCATTAGGGAACTATTTATTTTAGTAAATGAAAAAAAATGGAGTCAATAAAATCTGATCAAATATGGTTGACCAAAGCGTTGTTTCTAAAAGGTTTTTAATATTTGAAAAAAAAAAAAACTCTCCCTAGAGGCTCTGTATATAACATTTTACAATCAACATATATAACAAACACTTTGTGGCCTTGAACCAGACCAAATAACAATGTAAACATGTCCGATGAACTTGAAAATAAAAAAGTACAAAAGTGGTCAAAAAAAAGAAAAAAAAAAGAAGAAAAAAAATCCACATAGAAAGACAAGAAAAGTGCATAAAACTGTATTCAGATTAAATACAGTGTATAAACAAATTCGGACCCAAATTCCCTCGTTTATCATTTTGAACCAAGCCTTCAATGAAAAGTTGATAGTTATTTATGCATTTTCAATATTTTCGCTTGGTCAATTGCGGAGGTCCCCTGTACAAAAGTGTCAAAATATTTGCTCATTGCAAAGTCTGAAAATTCTCTTTTTTTTCCCCATTCTGAACTCAAAACTTTTTCTCAACAGAGAAAAAACGCTTTTTTTTTTAACAAACTTTTTGCAGGTTCTTCAAATGGCACCAAAGGAAAAACGAAACAAAAACAACAAATTGTCTTACTTTTGACGCAATTATTCTCTTTGTTTCGTTGAAACTTCTTCACAAAAAACACGGAATAAACGAACGACGACAAGCTAAGAGCGAGCATTAAAGAAAAAAAAAAAAGATCTGCACAGTCCTGGAAAAGTCTACACAGCTTTTTCTGCCTTGTGAAGTTTTGTTGTTCTAGTAGGCTTTCCCACAACAGCCAATTACTTGGGAAAAAAAAAGCCTACGAGAAGATCTGAAACATATTTGGGATTCATTACCCGCCAACATTAAACAAGAATTTAAACGTTATTTCTTCATTATCAACATCGCAACCTTGGCAATTATGAGGGTGTGCACACTTGCGCAACCACATCCTGTCGCCCCCTCTCAAAAACAGAATCCCTTCAAAACAATCGTTTTAACGTTTATGACCTAAAAAAAACCCCCACCAATTACTTTTTTTTTTCCCCCCGAATCGTACCAGAAAAAACAGGGGTGTGTAGACTTTTCAAATCTCCTGTAAACATATCATCCTGGTTAGTGGTAATTTTTTCTTTTCCTTTTTTCTTTTCTCCAGCGCTGCATGAATACAAGTGCGTGTCAATAAATTAGTAAATCAACTCAAATAGGGAATGTATGGTTAAAAAAAAAAAAAAAAAAAAAAAAATATATATATATATATATATATATATATATATATATATATATATATATATATATATATATATATATATATATATTTAGAAAAAAAAATATATTTGAAAAAATAATATGTATATATATATATATATATATATATATATATATATATATTTCTTTTTAAATTATATATATATATATATATATATATATATATATATATATATATACATATATATATTTTTTTTAGAAAAAAAATATATATATTTGAAAAAAAAAAAAAATATATATATATATATATACATATATATATTTTTTTTAGAAAAAAAATATATATATTTGAAAAAATAATAATATATGTATATATATATATATATATATTTCTTTTTAAATATATATAATATAAATATATAATATATATATATATATATATATATATATATATATATATATATATATATATATATATATATATATATATATATATATGTATTTTAGGGTCAGACAGTAGAATAATATACCAAAATGTTGTAATTATGCATGAAAAAATATATAAAATGTAATACTTTCCTGATGTACAGTATATGACTAGTTTCGTAAGAAATGTCTTGAAGACATTTTCCACGATTTTCTAACTTATCGAGACGCACCTGCATACACGCGTTAACGCACTACAGTGTAAAGGGTGCAAATCCAAACAACAAAAACAAAGGTTCATTTTTACACATAAACACAAGACCAATGTGCTTCAATAAATATAAAACTGAAAAAAAAACAAAAACATTTAACACTGTGTTTTGATTATCAATATCAGTAGTATAATACTGTACATAAATGTAGGAAATGCTTTCTGCTACAAAAATAGTCACTCTCAAACAAAAAAAAAATAGAAGAAATAAATAACAAAAACGCCGCACAGTTCCCGTCAAAAGTTTGGAGACGCTCCCTTAAGCGCTATAGAATCGGTCGGTGGCGGTAAACTTTGGGAAAGTCCCGTGAAAATTCTTACATTCTGGCTCAGTAGTTGGCTTGTGGCGGAGGGGGCGGAGTTATAGGTGGGCGGAGGCCGGCTGGATCCTCTGCAGGAGCTTGTCGTCGATGAGCTCAAACTGGACGCTGACGGACATCTCGGCCACGAAGCGCCGGCAGCCCTCGCGGCTCACCTGCTTGCAGAAGCGCAGGTCGATGCGCCGGATGCTGCCGCAGCGCTTGAAGTAGCTCAGCGATTGGTCCGTCACCCTGTTGCACACTGGAAAAGACCAAAAAAAAAAAATATACATAACGGATTCTTCGTCAATGAAGGGTCGGCGGGAAGCGGCACCTGAGAGGTTGACGTCGGTCAGGGAATCCCGAGTGGTGGTCCCGGCGGCGGTCAGGATGTTGACGGACTGGTCGGTGACGTGGTTGCAGTAGCTGAGGTCCAGCTTGGACAGCGCCGCCATGTGGCGGATGATGAGGCGCAGCGTGGCGTCCGTCACGTCCAGGCCGGCCAGACGGAGGTCCTCCACGTTGCGCAGTTTGCTGCGGTTGTCCAGCTGGCCTGCGGGGGGCGGAGTTACAATTACAAAGCGGAAAATCTCGGGGCGGGGCGGGGCCGGGAGGCGGCGGTTACCCGGACGGTTATCGGTGGTGGGGGACAGGAGGTCCCTCATCTGGGCGTCTTTCAGGCCCTCCACCCATTGAACGTCCAGCGTTCTCAGGAGAGGACAGCAGGAGGTGCACAGGGCCGAGACGGCCACCCACGAGCACCCCGACAACAGCAGCACCCGCAAACCTGCGCCGTCGAAACGTGCCCACATTAGCCTCGAGCTAACGGACCCACAAATAAGGACGGCTCGGGATCACGCTCGCGGTTGCTACCGATCTCTCCTTCGACTGGTTTTCGTAAGATTAAAACGCTGCGGGATTATTCAGAAGATCTCCGCTAAATAAACATATGAACACGATTGTTTTTTATATTTAGCGCAGTTACTAGCTTCGATTAGCCGATAGCTAGCGCTGCTCAAACGCCTCCAGAGAGCAGTCAAATACATTTTTCCAAATGAACGCAAATGTTTTTTGCGGCGCCTGTTCCCAGCGTTTAAGCAGCTACTAGCATAAATTAGCCGCTAGCTAGCGGCGCTTGAGCGCCTTGAAAGAACAGGCAAATAATTTTCCCGAGGCGGGGTTAAAAGATGAATATGAAAGCACACTTTGAGGCTGGCATCCTGAAACGGTTGCCGTTGCTACTGATCACTTTTGAATATACTTGTTTTTGCATTTGATTAACTTTTTCATACCAGCCATTTTTAGAGATTCCTTTAGCCAAACACTTTGGAAGAATATTCATAAATAAGTACCTGGGATTGAATGTCAGAACTTTTTTTTGGGGGGGGGGGAAATGGTAAAGTATCAGATAGAGACAAGTATTAAAAAAAAATAAAAAAATAGGTCAACCACCATGGCTAACACGAGCTAAGCTAACATTAGCAAACATTAACAAAAACGAGCCTGTAGTGTGAATGTTTTGAACGCTAAAACAGTTCATTTTCTTGCAGTCCGTCCGATTAAAACAACATTTTGAAAACTGAAACATTCACGATTGCCATTTTTTTTTAATTTGAGGACAATTTTTACCCAAATCTCGTTTCGTTCCACCCATCCGTACTGACAAACATTGAGATTTTGACCAACGGGAAAGAGGGAATCTACAATGAAGCTAACTGGTATAGTTTGGGCAGACGGAAGACGTGGAAGCGGATTCCGGGAGCGGATCTCCAGACGACGAGGCGGACGCCAGTACCTGGCAGTCTGTTGATGAGCCAGCTGAGTTGCTTCTTGGAGATGTTGGTCCAGCTGAGGTCCAGAGCGACCGGCTGCCTCCGGATGATCCCGCTCAGCATCAGAGGCGTGATGGACTTGCAGCGGTTCAGATTGATGCGCTTCCAAAGCCTCTTGTCGCAGCACCTGCACCCGATACGGAATATTGAGTGTGATGGCCACGCCCCCAAACGTGGAAAAAACATAATCGTCTCTTTGTGATTGTGTTTGATAATCCACGATTTACCAAATGTACAATTAATTTTTTTTTTTTTCCAAACACAAAAGATGTTTTAGATTTCTGGTCAAACGAAGCTTCATGAAGCACTTGTGATATTTATTGATTCCTACAGATGGCACTCTTGATTCAAGCCTTTATTTTTCAACCTAATAGCACCATCTAGAGGAGTAAAAAATATCACAGGTGCTTCAGATGTTTGAATGGTTTCTGGTAGTGATAGGCAAACGAAGCCTCATGAAGCACTTGCGATATTATTTGATTCCTCCATTCGAAGTTTAAAATGAAATACATTTCCACTCCACTATTGTTTATTTTTAAAACTTCAGAGCGCCACCTAGAGGAGTGAAAAAAAAATAGAGTCTGTTGAGTCAGTTCAAACTTTTAGTCAAACGATTGATAATTTCGTCGTTTATTCTGTCGTTTATTCTGTAATAAAAGTGAAACGAGATGATTGTTTACTGTTAATATTGCAAATTTTCAGAACTTTTGCTTGATTTTATTTTGAAGTGGGCCGACTAGAGGAGTTACCAATACCAAGCACCGATAAAAATTCATACGCTGGAACCCCCAACCCAAAAAACAAGAGAATTTCCCTAAAATTTGCATGAAATTAGTGGCAATTTTCTTCTTCTATTTGTATACAGATAAAATTTGTCAGACATGTCTACACCTTTAGGTTCTGATCATAATAAAGCTACAAGAGAACGATGAATATTGATATCAGCAGCAATCGTATATGAACGTATTTTAACATCCTTGTGTTTTTCTCGGGTAATCAGAGTATTATTTATTTGCATATATTCTTTATCCTCTGTGACGAATGAATGGTATGAATGCAGTTCACGGAGGTGTTTGGACCTTATATGAATATTGCATAGGTGAAAACTGACCATCGGTTCCAGGTCCTGCACACGCGCATGCAGACGCAGAGATCTCTGAGCGCCAGGTGAGCAAAGACGGACATCCAGGCCTCGCGCCGCATGACGTGCTCCCGCCCGTCGTTGAGGGGGAGGCGGTCGGGCGGGGGGCTGATGGGAGGCGGCCTGATGACGTGCCGTTCCATTTGGATGCATTTGGGCGGCGAGCGGCAAGGCAGCGGGCGGGGAGCGAGCGGCGCCGGCGGGGCGCTCCGGTTGCAGCCGAGCGGCGAGTGGCGGCGCGGCGCGCCGTTGGCTTCCCGCCTGTGCCGCATCCAGCCGCCCAGGTCGCCGCTGCCGTTGTTCAGAGGCCATCTCGGGTCCGACTCGGTCGCGTCGTTCTCTGGCTCCGGCTTGACGGGCCTGCGGTTCTGATTGGACGGGAGCTCCTCGGATTTGATGAGCCTTTTGTTTTGATTGGTGGCTTCTTCCCTTTTGGCGGCGTCCGTCTTGGGCGGACTTTGGAAGAGGGCGGCCGGGCTGTTCTGGTGGTTGACGCCGTCTTCTGTCTTGAGCGGGCGTCTGCGCTGATGGCGAACCTCCAAGGAAAGTCAAAATGGATGTACAGTTAAAATTCGCTCAAGAAACGCACTTCATTTCATTTAAGTGGTCAAAGGGCTTCTTCTAGTGCCGGAGTTTTTGTTCTTTTTCCAATTTTTCATTGTATTTATTTTATTTTGTATCATATTTTATATGTTTTGTTTCTGGCTCGTCTGCCAGAGAATTGCATTACAATATAACAGAAAAAGTTGCTTCATGTTCCAATCAATTTGCTCTTATTTTGCAAAGAAAAATGTACTGTTTTCATTAAAAAGCATTCAATTAAATGTATTGACAGCTGCAGAAAGCCTGTTGAAATCTCACGTAACCTTCAGGGGCCATCAAGAACCTTCTTTTAAAAACCACAAAGTCTTTTTTTTTTTGTTTTTTTTTCATTAGTTATTTAAGCAATTAATATTTAACTTTTAGGTTTCACAGATGTGCATTTTATGTTTATAAGCAATTGTAATATAGGTTTAATTTGTTATTCATTTAAGTACTCACAATACTGAACTATTATGTGCAATATATTTTATTTCAATTTAATATCTTTTATTTTAATCATAATCTAAGTGCGGCTTTTTAGTTTTCTATGTTCAAACACAATTTTGAAAGAACAAACTGCATTACGTGACAAGAATTATGTTAAAATACATTTTTAAAAAAATGAACGGCTGTAGCCCCACTTTATTTGGTGAAGACATCTCAGAGTTCCTCTCCTCGACCTCCTCGCCGCTGGGTCCCGCCTCGGAGGCGATTTTGGACGTCTGCTCGCTCTCCCCGGCCGCCGGCGTTCTCCTCTGTTGACCCCCAAGTACTTTAGGTCTATCCTGCCTCCTGTTGTAGTCGTCCTTTTCCCCGTCCTCGTCGTCGCCTTCAAACTCCTTCTTGGCATTGAAGTGGATCTTGTGGAAGGAGAAGCCGTCCTCCAGGTCGTCCTCGTACTCGCCGAGCTCGTTCTCTGTCTTGATGTGCCGCAGGAGCTTGGCGGTCAGAGGTTGGTCCAGCTTTGAGAGCTGAGGAAAAGCAAGATATAGTTTTAATATAATGTAAATTTTGGACCTTAAGTTTTATATACTTTTTTCTCACGCTTTGAACCCCGCGCCTTAAGAGTTCAGTGTGACTTATCTGCAGTTTCTGTTACTAGCCACTAGGGGGCAATCTCTTGGTAAACCAAGTGAGACAGAAGAAGACACTATTAAACTATTGATTTTGAGTTTGAATGGCTATTTTACTTCCCACCAGGGGCCGCTCTCCATTAGTAAATCGGGCGTGTTTCTGTTGTGTTGGTGCAGTATTCTAACAATCAGAGTTTGTGTTATGCAATTATTCCTAAACATGCAGGTATGTTCAATCAATGTTGAAAGCATACTGTTGCTATAACCAGGCAGTTTGGACATGCATAGGAATACAACACAATGAATGTTTTATTCAGTTCACTTCCCCGAGGAGACTACATTCTATAATCGAGCAAATAATAAGGTAGGCAATAAAACAAAACATTAGAAAATTTATTTTTTTCTGCTCAATTTTTGTTGGTGCACCTTTAAGTCTGAAAAATATGGTATCTGGAACTTTGCTTGGTGTACCTACCTAATAATGTAAGCCTCACCTTCCTTTTGACATCGGCAGGCTCTTCCGGGGTGTCAAACAGCTTCCTTTTTTTCCTCAGCGGGTTTTCTTCCAGTCTGGGCCGAGGCGAGCCGTCCAGGGAGAGCAGAGGCGCTCGCTTCTTGGGAAACTCGTCCTCCCGTTCGGCTTTTCGCTTGGAAGGCGAGGCGGCGTCGGGTTCCTCCTTGACGTCTCGGCCGGGACGCGCTTCTTTCAGCAGCGAGCCCGGGAGGTTTGACGCGTACTTGAAGCCTGGACCTCTTTTTTGCTTCGAGGCCAAAAGATGACAAAGCACAGCATCACTTTATTTCTCCTGTTTGTGGAGATGGACTGAAGCAAGAAAAGCGAGCGCGATGGAAATCCATACAGGTGCTTACTTTGCCCGTTTTTCCGGCGTGGTTGCACGTGGGACACTCCCAGCAGTTTGGTAACTCGTCATTGACAACGCCGTTGGAATCTTTCACCTGATGACAACAAACGCGTGGAGATTAGGGAAAAAATATCTACAGTTTCGCTTCATTGATTATTTAGTACATTTTGTGGCATACATATCTTTTTGATGTGGTTTACTCCAAAATGATATAAAAAAATGCTAAGAAGTTTCAGCTAAACTATTGATCAACCGGGCCACCTTGTATTTTACCGATATTTCTCAAATTGATGAACATCGGTGCCAAAAATCCATCATCGGTCCGGTCGATATTGGTTCTATTTCTAAACTTCTCTTTTGCGGTAAAAGCATCGCTTGCCTTTAAACAGTGAGGGTGGACAATTTCGTTGCAGATGGAGCACTCCATCAGCATCAGCTGAAACTTCTCCTCGTCCCCCTCCACAGTGTCCTCCTTGCCCGCTTCCCCGCAGACCACACACACCGCCGTGTGCGGCAACACTGGCTGAACACATACCACACAGTCATTATCATCATCAGAATATATATACATATATATATATATATATATATATATATATATATATATATATATATATATATATGTGTGTGTGTGTGTGTGTGTGTGTGTGTGTGTGTGTGTGCGTGTGTGTGTGTGCGTGTGTGTGTGCGTGTGTGTGTGCGTGTGTGTGTGTGTGTGTGTGTGCCATGTGTGTCAGATTAAACAATGGCTCCTTTTGCCACCCCCGAGTTGGACTGACAATGGTATACACTTGCACAAGAGAGCAAGTGGCGCTCCTTGGTGTCACCATAGCAACCATCTGGATGAGGCTTGAATGAACAAGTCCCCCGGGTCAAGGTCTAAAAATAGCCGCGAAACAATAACTAAGAATGTGATATCTGGAGAAAAGGGAGCTAAATATTTCAAATGGCGGTGCTGATTGGAGAACTTTGAAATGCAAAGTGTGGAATCGTGAGGAACATGAAGCGGCACTAACACCGTGTAGCATGTATGTAATCATGAACCCATTTAGAAAAATAATTGAATTTTGTAGTAAATTATTAAAAAAATAAAATCATCTTTTCATGAAGCCTATCATTAGCATTAGCTGGCAAACTAGCATAATAACAAGCTAGCACAAACGGATGTGACAAAAGCACTAGCATTTTATGAAAACAATGTGTCTGTGTGTTTTTTTTTTTTGTCTGTGTATTGTACTGGTTTTGGATCTGGAATGTAAAAAACTTAAAGTTAATATTTTCATTCAAATTCATATATTATTTTATTCTGTGAGTGCAGGGCGGCCTGAAATACGAGCGACTAGAATTATTCTAGTTTACGAGTTGATCTGTGTATACATCTTTGGCTGGAATATACTGCCCCCTGGTGGCCAATGTGCCCACACCAGAAAGCACAGTTACAGCAACCATTCAAATGAAGCGACAAAACATGACAAAATCGTTGAACTCTTTAGTTTTTGCAAAACACAACACAATGGTGACATTTTGATTTTATAAAGCACATTATACATTTTGCGGGGTTAATATTTGGAGGCTGAAATGGATTCAAGGGACTTCTATTAATTTTAATTGTGAATGATGATTGGATGTAGGCTGTAGGCCTATAACCAGTTTGAGTTTTACTGTGATTTTAAAAATAAATTCAATATTTTAAGAACCGCTAACACTGGCTGCTACCGGTAATGGCGGCTTACAGAGTTGACTAAATGAGCTGCCTCTTTGAAGTTAATTGTCTCCAATTAATTTTGATTCTCAGCAAGCAGCGAGGGGAGGGGTGAGCAGTTACGCACAGAGAAAAAAAGGAGGAACATACCGCGATGCACTGCCTCATGATGCACGACTGCTTCATGCGACCCGGCCCGCCGAACTTCTTCATGTCCTTGCAGAAGTGGCACTCGCCGCACTCGGTCCGCACGCAGGCCTCGCACTTGCGGCAGCGAGTACGCCGCCTCCTGGCGCCGGACGTCCCGCCGCCGCTACCCGCCGCGGCCTGCCGGAACCTTAATGGCCGACGCTGGGGACGTCGCCATCTTGGGCTTGGGTCGGTTGGGTGGCCGGGCCTAAAGGGCGCAGGGCAAAGAATCAGAAAACAACATATGAAAAATAGCTCTTATCATAATAATAAATGTTATGTGATGTTTATGTATAATAAGGACACAATATATATATATATATATATATATATATATATATATATATAAAAAATGCTACAATATAATGACAGCAACAGGAGTTCAGAACATTGAGCTAATAGCTCCTTCTTTCACAGTGAAGATAACGAACGGATTAAATGTTGCTTAGTTCTCTTCTGTTACATTAACAAAAACCAAAAAAGGCATGCAGAGGTGGAAGATGAAGCGAAAGAAGCGATCCATCAAGCGGCCGGCTCCCTGGAGGCGTCTTCCGCATTTAGCTCTTCACTTACTCGCCTCTTTCCACTTCAAAAGGGAAGCCAACGCTCTCTGCTTTGCTTTCCACTGCGCGGCCGCCATGATTGCGCGTCGCGGGGGAAGGAGGGCTTACGTTTACAACGCCGCGCGCTTAATACATCAGCGTAATGGAGGCGCCTTTGATCTGGGTCTTTATTGATCCAAATGGATATTTCTTGGCTAACACTGCTGCTAGCGTAGCGCCATACAGTAAAGGAAGGAAAACACTTGAAGAAAAAAAAATATTGTTATTATATTCTTCTATTCTTCCTTTAATTCTACTTTTATACAATGGATATAAAAAGTCTACACACCCCTGTTGCAGCGGTGTTTATGATTCTGGTTAATGTCCAATAAAGTTCTTCACTTCTAGCACTCCTCCTCTTGGTTTGTGTTTTCAAAGTACATTTGGTTGAAAACCTCGGCACACAGTATCATCAAAAAAAAAAAAGTGGTACCTTGTGTGCATCTCTCCATAAAAGACAGTAGTTATTAATAGTTCAGAAACAAAATCCATGTGATTTTGTACGGACCAATTAGAGACAGTTTGATCCAACGACTTTTTTGTTGTTATTTTACGAGGGCAAAAATAAACAACATTTTTTTTAAAAGAATCGATGAATGTTTTGATTACATTTTCAATAAATCAATGAATTAATAGGATTACTGTGGAGACGCTGAAACTTTGAGGGCGAAAACAATTTTCCAATACCAGTACTATAACTTGATTAGTCACTGATCAAATACATCAAGTACATGTACCAATACCATTTGAAACATAACCCCCCCCCCCCCCCCCCCCCCCCCCCCAAAAAAAAAAAAAAAAACAGTAAAGACAGACCTATATGTATTCCAAATTTCTATTCTTTAAATTTCTGGTTCTGATCATAAAATGGCCACAAGAGGGCGACCAATACCAGTCTCACTGTCATTGCGAGTACCTACTGTATATATCTTGAAATAAGGCTGATATCAACAATGACAATAGCTAGTATTGGTACTCACCGATGAAAATCTAAAGTAATACTCTAATAATTTAGTAATTGATTTGTTAGTGAATAATCTATTTACTACAATTTTACATCTATTTGAATTCATTCCGTCTGCTTTTTCTTTTCATCTTTGTGCAGTATTTTGACCATTTTTCGGTCCTTTTCTTCAACATCATTCTTACAGCGTTTCAGCCAATGGATGGCACACTCCTGGTAGTGTGATAACTAAATGGTCTAGCCATGTTGATATTTGACATGTTGACATTCGGGTGGAATTTCAGCTCCCTGGTGTCTTTTTACAATGCTTTCCCCATTTTGTGTAATGCCTTTAATAAGGATTTGGCAAAACAAGGGTTAAGATATATTTCAATCAAGACAAAAAAATGGATTGGCAATTTCATTGGCATTATTAGTCATTTCAAACGGCATTTATTGCAATTATTTGCCAATCGGATTTTTAAGAAGGGTCTCAATTGACAGCTAGCACTATATTTATTAGGAATCAGGTGAGAAACTCATCGCTATTTCACACTGGTAAACAATATAGTTGGGTGAGAAAAGCTGAGGCTTTTTGTCATGCAAACATGTGGGGAAACATTGCCCCCTGGTGGTATGATTTGACATGTAGGTTAGCATGCTTTTTAAATATTATTGCTTAATTAAAATTAATTAATCGTGACAGCCAATATCACGATCGTGATTAAAATTTGATTAATTGTGCAGCCCCACAACAGATATAAAGCCCCCGCGCCCCAGATTGAGCACCCCTGCACTAACGGAGCGAGCATCCTCGTTGAATCGCTAGGCAACAACAACAATATTATCGCCGCCGCCGTTTGGTGGAAAGCCGGAACAAAGGTCCTCTGTGCGTGTGCGTTATGTCACGCCGTTAACCCCCCGAATTGCAATCAAGGAAAAGCAAGAAAATACACAGAAAGGATTCTACTGTTTGTACAGGAATTCTCATCCGTGTACTCTCCAAGCGAGCGCAGCCCGAGGGCTCTCCGCTGCAACGGCGCGCTGACACATCCCAACGCGCGCGCACACACGCGAGCAAGCAAACCTGTGACCAAAAAAAAAAAAAAAAAAACACCAGCAGGGATCATTTGCGCTGGTTCTCCCTCAGGTAGCTGCAGAGCCGCAGCATGCATGCATTACTCCGGTGGCCCCCTGACTACGCAAGGGGGAAGGGGGGGTGGGGGGGGCTAACCTGCTCCGAGTCGGAGTCGTAATCCTCATCGTCGGCGCTGAGCGACATGGCCATGGCGGCTTTTTTCACACGCTGTCCGCCGTGAGGGCAAATGACATGGCCGCGCCTCCTTCTCGCCTCGCTAACGCTCCACAATACCGCCAGCAGATGTCGGCAGCGCAAGACCAGCCAGTCTCATTAATATGGGGGGAAGGGGGGGGGGCGGCCAATGAGGGGCCGGCGTGTATCCCAATAGGCACGCCCTCCTCCAATCAGGCGCAGAGCTGCGCTTAGATTCATGATTATCAAACGATGCCAATGGAGACAGATGGCAACACGCTGCAATAGGAAAATATTAACGCTGGGATACGTTTTTCTTATTGGGAAGAATAAAAAATGAGCTAACCTTGTATGGGTTAAAATAATAAAATCTGACATTTAAAATTTACACGAGAACACCAATTTATTCTAGTAATATTACAATTTTTTTGGAAAGATGGGGATGCTAGGACTTTTATTTTGATAAAAATATATATTTGAATAAAACTACATATTAAGAGATTTGATCTATTTTCTTATAATATCTATCTATACTTTTAATCACAAACACACTTATTTCTAACGAGCTGAAAAGATGACTATTCTCATTATTTAATAACATTAAAAAAATGAGAGAGTAAATATTAATATGGTAAACCTTTTGAAAAATAATATGTAATCACTCTTCATATAAAGATATTTTTTAGTCAAAAGCACAACTTTATATCTTGGGAAATTAAAAATGATTTTCTGAAGTTCTATGATGTTTCAAAAACTGAATCATTCATTAATTATATAAAAAATCAAGTTCATCCTCAAGAATAACAATTATATTACTGCTTAAAAAATATGACTTCACTCTAATACACGTTTATGAATAAAATTAATTAAAAAAATATATGTGTGTATATATATATATATATATATATATATATATATATATATATATATATATATATATATATATATATATATATATATATATATATATATCATACAATACCTATTATAACAATTATTGTAATTATAATAATAACGATTATTTAAAAATGTCTAATAAAAATTTTAAAATTAAAATTTTAAATATTATTGTTCAATTAAAATTAATTAGAAAATTCAAGAAAATTCATAACTATTTATCTCTACATATTTTTTCTTTTTTTTTTTCTTTATTTCCTTATTGGACGAAAATAAGATTTTTAATTTTTTTTTAAACCCAAAACCTGTATTTTTTAGCTCTGAAACTACAACTTTCAATTACTTTTAACGCACTATTAAAAAAAATAGATATTTGTATACATTAAAATAGAATAATAAACAGAATAATAATAAAGAAAAAAAATACATTTATAATATACATATATTGTAATATAATATAATGGAATTCTAGAATGAAAAAAAACCTATTCTGTTCTCACAATATATTCTTCGAAACAATGAAATGTTTTACTTGAAACACGTATCTTAATTAAGGTTTGATTTTGTTATTTATTATTCATCAAGTACTGGAAAATAGGAGGCGGCCGTGCGGCCAATCAGCGTCTTACGTTGGGGGCTTCACGCCTTCCTCCAATGAGGAGCGGAGACGCGCTGATATTCATGACCGCAGCACAAAGCCAATACAGACAGATGGCATCGCATTGCAAAAAGGCAAACACGGGCAAGCGCGCACACACGCACGCACGCACACACACACACACACACACACACACACACGGAGCTGGTAAGCAGCAGGTGGCCTTCACATCTATACAGGGAGGTCACCTCAAGTGATGCTATTTTGATGTTCTCGTATGTTGAGCAGAAGCAGATGGGAGAAAAGCCAACCACACTTGGATTATTCTTTTTTTTTTGTACGCAAACAAATTAGCTGCAATTGTGAAATATTTTTTTTATAATTCCGATTCTTCTAATATTCTGATTTCTATTCTCAAATGGGACTACGCTAAAACCATTCATCTTGGAGAAAGCCTACCTTCATTGTTTTCTTTGGCCAGAAGACAACGGGCAGTCCAGTGATGGCTAACTTTGGATCATCATTGGCGTGTTCCTTTAAGAGAACCTACAGACAATCACAAAAAACAACAAAACAACAAAAAACACTTTATTACATTCCATAACTCTTACAATTAGCTTTGCCATCTTGCTTTTTATCTTAATGCTTGCAAGTTTTTCCTTTTAAGGTTAGGACTTAAAAAATTGTAATTACTCATCCAGAAAACAAATACGCCTGTCCTCTTTTAATGTTATGATTTGATAAACATTAAGTATTCATCATTTTAGACCCGATTTTAACCACGATGCTTGTAACATTTAGTTAAAAAAAATATATACAAAAAAGTCAATGGAGATGAATGTCTGGAGTTCACTCTGAAAAGACGTATAAATACGTCTTTGGGATTGAATGAAATAATATAAAAATAGCTGATCTGCTTTCTTATATATTATAAAAAGGCTAGACTCATAATATTTTGAATTATTTCTTGGACAGTTTTTCTTGTTGCAAAAACCACAACATTTATGTCATAAGATGTAACTTTCTTCTCTTATCAGTACAACTTTGAAATAGAAAAAAAATATGACTTTGTTTTTGGAAAATTATGACCACAAAAATAAAGAGGCAACTTTATTCTTGTAAAATTACAACCTTGAAAAACAGATTCACTCTTTTTAACATTACAACTTTGGGAAATTTCGAAATGTCACGGAACAGATGATTAAATCTATGAAATCTAAATTCCACCATATTTTTGTTAAAGGTTTTTTTTTAACCCCACCACAAAAACCAAAACAAAAATAAACTTGATTTGGGTATGGTTTCCTTTGATTTTTGCAGAAAAAAAACCTCAACTATTGTGAATGACAATTTTTCCATTTGAAAATAAAGGATTATATCCAGAAAGATTCTTTTTAATTCTGGGTAATTTCTCGACTAGAAAGTACTTCCTTACCTTCATGTCCTCCAGCAGGCCTAACGGGTTCTCCAGACCCTCTGGAACTTCTCTCTTATGCTCGGGGAGCGATTCCAGCTTCTCCAGCAGCCTCTTCAGCCCGTTGATTTCAAATTGGGTCAGATGAGTCCACTTATTGTTTGAATCCGACGTCGGAGATTCGGACGGGACTTCTGCCGCGTTTGAGGCGGGATAACAGCTGTCCTCGGAGTAGGCGGAGAACGTTGCTCTCGGGCGTTGCTGGTCGGAAAACACTTCGGTTTTTTCGTCATCCCTGAGCTGCGTATCGCACCAGTCGTCGTTCATGTCCTGACTTATTGAGTCGGAGCAGGGACTTCCCATGTGGACTTTAGTCTCGAAGTCTGGTAGGACATGTAAAGATAGAAATGAATGCTGCGTTGGGTTTCTGCAGTGAATGAAGATCTGTTCATGACATCAATAAGGTGCACCTAAAAGCCTTAAATTTTCTCAAAAGCTGACAGTGCGCCTTATAAGCCGGTGCACCTTATAAAGAGCATAAATTGTGCGTTTTCATTTTTGGGGGACAATATACCGTATTTTCCGCACTATAAGGCGCACCGGATAATAAGGCGCACCCTCAATCAATTACATATTTGAAGCCTTATAGTGTGAAAAATACGGTATATAAAATAACATAATTGCCATGTAAATTCTTCCATCTTTAACCTCATTTTAGCTACAAATACATGCTCCAATTTTGAAGCAATTTATAAAGGGACAAGGTGCAAAAACCATGGGATTTTGTTCAAGAAAACGCCATTTTATCAAATAAATCCAGAAACTGTTTTTAAATCAACCAAACAGATTTGAAGGTTTTTGGTTGCGATTTAATTTTTTAAAAAGTTGACTATTTAATTGAATCATTATATCCTTTTAAACTCTTTGTATTGGCATTAGAGTGTATCAATAGAAAAGCTATTCGATTCGTAAGCTAAATTGTGCTGACCCATAAGCAATGGTTCCTTCCGGATCTCCTGAGAAAGGTAGGACCGTTTGGTCAGGCAGTGCATGTATCGCTCCAGGACATACCAACACATCTCATAATAAAAGGGGAAGCGGAACTTGGAGTGAACCTAGGGGGGAAAATAAATAAATAAATAAATAAATCACATTTGAACCTATTTTATCCTCTATGCGTTTCCACATGTGCAGATTTCCACCTTTGTGCGGTTCTCGAGCTCGTGGATGGTGAGCTGCATCGGAATGTTAAAGCTGTGCAAGACGTTTCCCCCGAAGACCAGCGTGTCCTCGGGAGTGTACACCGCATGTATCCACCCTAAATCGCGCAAGAAAACAGGACGCGCGATGCGGTATTCAGCGATGATGGACTTTTGGAGGAAAATCGGCCCATCGATCAGAGGACCCACCGGAGGGGATGAAAAAGGTGTACCCCTGCTTGAGCTCGACCCTCTGGCACCCGTCGGCGCGATCTCCAAGGAAGACGTCGCTCTGCTTGCCCGACAGTACCCAGTCCTCGTACAAGGCCAGGTTGTGGAGAGTCGGGGGCACCAGCCAGAACACCTAAGGGGCAAAAACAGGTCTAAACCGGACTTTGTACAGTTTTTACAATTTAGTTCCATTGAAAAAGGACGGCTTCGATCCCGTGATATGACTTTCTATCTCCCAAAACAAGGATGGTTGCCATGACAATAGCGTACATACTTTTTGGCCCTTGAAGACATGATACCAAACGGATGTTCCACCAAAATCGATATGGAAGTCCGTATAGCAGCCCTTAACGCTCATCAAACAATACCTAAGGAGAGGAAAAAAAAAAAAAACGTAAATACGGTCAACACGTG
Organism: Hippichthys cyanospilos; assembly: GCF_059441005.1. Classification (NCBI taxonomy): domain Eukaryota; kingdom Metazoa; phylum Chordata; class Actinopteri; order Syngnathiformes; family Syngnathidae; genus Hippichthys; species Hippichthys cyanospilos. Next base: position 16,191,094 of record NC_142383.1, on the reverse strand, counting down.
TAAGAAAAAAAAACATAAGTAACAGAGCAAGTGAAACTGTGGTGAGCGTAGAAAGAAGATGTAAAATGAAGCGTGTGAAGTCTCCAAGGGGGCCATTAATAATTCAGCCATCCAGCAGGATGCCAGTTTGATGAGATGAGCCTTAATTTTATGGGATCAAATCTCGGGAGGAAGCAGAAAAGAACACAACCGGGGGAATGATTTGAGAAGCATTACGCCCAGCGTCCCTCGAGACGCCTAAAAATACGCGGAATCCTGCGAAATATTCTCCACGTTGGTCAGCAACTACATTCGGTACACCTCTGCAATCTAATAAGGAGCATTGATAAATCATATACAATACTTTAAAGGAACTTGCATATATATACATAAATAAATAAATAAACGGCATTAGTCAAATGATCATTTTTTGCAATGGAATGGATTGTACATAAGTGTTTAATGAGAAATGTCTCTGAGCTGATTGTGCAGCAGTTAAGAGGAGCGATATGGGGAAAAAAAAAAAAGATGCGGAAGGCTTGAAAAATGCTGCCTAGCAACAATCGAGTGCACTTGGAGACGAAGGTGGAGAGGGCTGCTGGTTCAGCCTGCAGCTCACCACTCTCCCTTTGCCTACCTTTGCACTTTGGGATATTTCATCTCCGAGATGACGTTGGTGCCTTCTGTTTGGCTCTGCTTCAGATACGAAGGCCACATGTTGTCCACCCAGTCCACCTGGTCAACCTGCCAGGGGTCCAAATGGTCAGCACTCATAAGCTTGTTCGGTAAATAAATATACATAGATTAGCTAGGGAGAGTAGAGTAAGAGTAAGAGTAAGAGTAAGAGTAAGAGTAAGAGTAAGAGTAAGAGTAAGAATAAAAATAAGAATAAGAGTAAGAGTAAGAGTAAGAGTAAGAGTGAGAGTGAGAGTGAGAGTGAGAGTGAGAGAGAGAGAGAGAGAGAGAGGAGATGGATGGATGGATGGATGAATGAATAGATAGATAGATAGATAGATAGATAGATAGATAGATAGATAGATAGATAGATAGATAGATAGATAGATAGATAGATAGATAGATAGATAGATAGATAGATAGATAGATAGATAGATAGATAGATACATAGATAGATTCTGACATTTCTGTATGATTGCAGCTGGACGTGTGAGATTTTGTGTACAAAAACTAATCATTGTCCAAATGTTGTACCATTTTAAACCATTATAATTACAATTTTTGAGATGGATTTTAATAGGATTTATTACATGGATTTTTTTGCGATTTTTGCAACATTCCGTTCTGGTCAAACTATATCAGCAAACAGAAATTTTTTTGCTGACTTGTGTTTTACCTGTCTTAAAAGTGTCATCATCACATCATAGACTACAAAGGTAGACGATAACATTTTTTCAGTTTTTTTGTGGGTGTTAATAAATTTAACCTACATATGCATGGATAGAACTGATGCCCCTGAACAATTTGAAGGAAAAAAAATATTCGAATATAACTAATTACTACGCCTTTAAAAGCATTTACAAAATTAGTTTGCAAAGTTAGTGCACAAGCGTTAAAAAAAAAAAAACAACGTATCCATTTTATCCAAAAATCATTGTCATAAAAATACAACGGTAATTATTCCCTTGAAAAATATGACTTCATTTTGAAAAAAAAAAAAGAAGGATAAAGGATAAACATGACTTTTAATCGCGGCGTCCGTACGTACCACAGTGGGTCTCTTAATGAGGTTCTCTAGCTTGGTGTGGCTGAACTCCAAGCTGATGACGTTGAAGAGTTTGTCGCGCTCTTCCTCCGGCGTCTCGTAGTAGCGTACGAACTGGGCCATGCTCATTTCCGAGCCTTTCTGAGTGCTCACGTCCATCACGTCCACCGAGCGACGGCTGCCTGCGAGTAAAAAGTAAAATACGCCAAGCGAGGCCCGATGCCAAGCGCGATAATTATCAGAATGAAAGTTCGAAAATGGATTAATCAGATGGTTATTTTAAAAATATTAATAATGGGGAAATATTTGTTTTTGAGGGGGGTCCTTTATGCTTAAAAATACAACGTTATGAATCACATATGGAGCATTTCACTGTTCTAAAAAAAAAAAGTGACCTACAGTAAAAATTTAAAATGAGCAAATATAAATTTAAATTTAAAATTGTTTAAAATAAAATTAAATTAGTAAATTTCAGCTGTTTATTTGTAGGGCCAACAGCATATCAAAACGATTAAATAGAACTTGACTTACCGACTAAGCCTTTGATTTCCGACACTGTAAATTCCGGATCTGGCATTCTGTGTACATTTTAGAAGAGCAATTTCCTAAGTTAATAGTAAAAAAAAAAAAAAAAAAAAAAAAGTACATTCATTAAAAAATTATGTAAATAATCACTTACATGATCCCAAGTCCTTCTTTCTCTTTGAAAATAAGTGGAACTCTAAGGGCCTCCCGTTGCACATATTCGTAAGTGAAATCTGTTTGTACACAAGGAGGAAAATTCATTGACAAAATAAACTTACAAGGTTTGACCACATTTTTTTTTTACCTTTAGCTTCCATGAAACAAACAAAGTTTGCGGCATAGTTGTCGCTGGCCAGCTTTTCCTCCACGCTGAATCCTCGGATGTTGACCATCTCCTCCACGTCCGAAAGGTCCTCGTTTTCGTCGTACAGCCGCCGGCAGATGGCACGCTGCCCGTTTGAAAAACACAGTTTAAGCATGTACAAAACAACTTGTCTCAAGAGATATATTTGTCAACGAGAGATTGAATATTTGCTCATTTATAGTTTTTTTTTTAAAAGGAAGACAAGTTAGTTAATTATAAATGTGCAAATACAAAACAAATTAATTATTAATTTGTGTCCACTGTTCTGGACATTTTTTTGTTTGATATTGTTTGACATTTTATTACTCAGTCAAGCTGCCCTACTAAGTCCTAGTGTGCTCAGTCGAGGACATGCTAGCATATTAAATTATGTTTATGTGATTTAAGTGGGATGCATTTAATTTTACTGTCTTGCTGAGACAAAATGGACAAAACAGTGGACACAAATTAATAGCCAAGCTTTCAGGGAGCTTTGGGTTCTGTGGAAATGTACAACATTATTTTCCATCAAATATTATGTTTATTCTCTCCCAAAACAGGGATTCTCATCAAGTAACAAAACGACTGCATATTATGGTTAACATTCTTTTGGACACTTCTAATATCGTATTGTAACTTGAAAATAAAAGCTTTTCACTGTTAAGCATAAATTGGTGCCACGCATTCAGTGCCACATAAAAATAAAACTTGCCAGTGCAGTCATGTGTTAATGTTGATACTACTACTAGCAGTAACTACATTTACTACAACAACAATAACAACAAACTACTACTACTAAATCTAAAATTACGATTATAAAAACAACAACAACTACCATTACTACAACTATTACTGAACGGTGCACGGGATTAGCTCGGCTAACTAATTAGCTCCAAGCCTCTGCCCTCGCCTCCAGCAAACGTCGCCACAAACTCGGGGTTACCCACCAGCCGGCGGCCGGACTCGGCACACCTTTCCCCGGCCTGAGTCATCACCAGTTGGGGGAGAATCTCTTTCACTCGTTCAGCCTCGAAACAGCATCTCCTCGCGCAGCACGTAGCACGCTTCACAGGTCCAAAACAAGAGAGCCATGTTTTTGTGTGTTACGTCATCGCCAGGAACCAAAACATTGGAGGATGGCGTTACTTTTTTTTCGATATTTACAGTTGATAATATTTATTGAAAGATAAATAATTTCGGTTATGTATTGCAAATCAAACATGAGTTAGAAAATGTAAAATTGTATATTACAAAAAAATAAAAATCAACTTATCTCTACCACTTCTATTAGTTTTTAAAAATACAAATATATTTATATATTTACTATAACCAAAGTCTGGAAAATTAACCGTAAAACTGGAAAAAAAAGTTTCGCAACTGTTATTTTAATAAGTCGACTGGTATTATCAACCAGTAAAAATATACTCCTGTCGCTGGTGATGCTGGTACTTCCGGGACAGGGTGAGCGGGCCTCCGTCATTGGCTGGGCAAAATGTAAGCGCGCTGTACATTGGTTGACTTGAGCCATATGAAAATTTTAAACGTTTGTTTGGAAAAATGCAAGTAAAAAATGTTGTATGTCACCACTGTGTCTAAAACTTTAAACCTGATATGTTTTACAACGACGCTGGAAACAAACAAGTTGTAACAAGGTTGCTCCGGTCAATGGTATTGACACTGCATCAATGGATCTCCTTTATCCATTTTGGAGTTGTCATCGTGGTAGGCAGATAATTGATGAATTAATGGTATACAACCGCCACCAAATGATGTGGAGTGTGGCTCATAATTTCGCCAAGAGTAAAGAAAACAATTTCAAACTTTTTTGACAGCAATCACACTCTATTGGCTGCGTAGAGTCACGTGACAAAAGTTGACTCCCCGCGTTTATTCGCTTTACTGCATTTGTCTACAAACTTTGTCCCGAACGTTTTACAATATAAAATTCATTTTTATAAGAGAAAATATAGCAAAAATGTGTAAATCCGATGTAGCCTGCGCACCATTCTTGTGGCTCGTGAGGTTGCTCCAGACCCGTCTCAATTGGCTAAACGGAGTCACGTGGTACTCGCTGGCTTCAAGTTTGCTTAGAAAAAAAAACGATTAATTTTCCACGAAGTCTTTAAATTGGTCCAGCATGTTTTATATTAACGTAGTTAGTTAATAAAAAAAATACAACATATTCTTATCAAAGCAGATATCGCCTCCAAACACGTTGAGATTTGAGTCCTCACTCGCTCGTAATTAGCGGAGTTGATACCGTGCTACTCGTCGATAGTACACACAAAAACAACCAAATAAAATGTATGTGAATTAATTTTAATCTAATGTGCAGGTAAAATGTTGGCTCTGCTCCACAGAGCTGTCTTACCTCAACAGCAGTAATTCTACAATGCTGAGACATTACAGAGCTCAGGAACATGTTACATAACACTTTTTTTTTTTTTTTTAATTGAGGACATAAATACTAAACCTCTTCCATCTTCCTTGACACGCACGCCCGTGGTCACAAGCACTTCTATTTCAAAAACTTGCATTTCCCATGTTTTTCACGTATACATCTTACATTCACTTGGCACTTTATCAGCTGGTTATGAAAACATGACGACTAGTACCCACATTGCAGAATAAATAGTTCTTTTTGAGCATAGAGTGACGCGTTATATGCAGTAGAGGGCACTATTGAACTATGCGCCAATTACGGGTGTTCTCTCGCTATATCGCGGTTCGAGTATTGCTGCATAACTCAATCACGGATTTTCATGTCTATAACTTTTTCTCTTGCAGGTTTACATCCATGTTTTTCTTGCAATTTTTCGTTGTAAGTAAGAACTGTAATAAAAAAAAAAGAAGTGTATTTATTTTGGTTACTACGGGTATTTTGGGGGAACGTAACCCCAATGATAAACGAGGGAATACTGTCGTTATTCCTAGAGAAGTTACGGATACAGAGTACCAATTTTTTTCTAATAATTTAGACATATAAAATTTCATTTCACACAACATCTCTAGTACTTTTGATTTATAAAATTTCATGTAACACAAAGACAAAACATTGTGAGCAAACCACAATGTTCGTCTTTTCACCAGTGTCCGTCACACCTGAGTGTGATCTCTAACAAAATGGAGTCTCATTTAAAAATCTCCCAGACAACAAACTTGTCTCCTCTAGGTTGAGGAGCGCCTCCATGTTGTCAATCAAGATGGCGGCGGAGGACGCAGACTCTTGCACTTCATGTCATCCAGAGTTTTCCAGTATTTGTAGTTCTCCGACAGATGCTCCATAAGACCCGGCAGGCTGGCGAAGGCTGCGGAGACAACCGTGAATCCATTAGCATCCGTCGCCATGGAAACGTTATCGCGTGAGAGCGATGGTGAAAAAGCTCAATGATGCTATCGCGTAGTGTAATCAAATAATGTGGTGTGAGAAAAAATGTAATTCTGCATAATAATAAGAATAATCATAACTTTACGAAGAAATTTTAGGGAAAAAAATTAAACGTACAAGGTTATGATACCAAAAATCTAATTTGAGAAAAATAAAGCCAAGTTAAAGTGAGTCACACAGGAATATTCTTTGTCAGCATCCCTCGTCGGATAACCCGGGCTTCCTCGGGTTTTCAGACCCCGAGAGGCTTCTCTGCGTTCCCTCAGCGTAGAGGAGGAATCTTTCCGTGACATCAGAAAACAAGCTAATAAATCATCTCTCGGGGAGGATTAAATTTGATCTGGAGTGGGAACGAGAGGCTGCGAGCGACACTGCTTCCCAGGCATGTTGCATTCTGCTCATGAAAATAGATGAGCTTGATTTTTTTTTTTTTTCCATTATTGAATCCAAATGAAAATGTTATCTAAGGAGATGATGGATCACAAACAAAAAACATGTCATTGATGGGGATCAGCTATTTGTTTCTTACTGCCACAAGGGGGCGTGTGACCATAACAATTTTATATATGGTAGTTTACAAGTTATGTAATTTTAAGAGGTTAACTGAATAGTTTCAGAAAGCAAACTTTAAAATTGTAACAATGTATTTTTTTTTTAAAATAGAACCTTATACCAAAAACAGGTTTTACCTGTGAAAATACTTTTTTGAAAAATGCAACTTTTGCAACTACTTTATTGCACTGGAAAAACCACACCAAAATAAATACTTATTAATTTTTTTTCCACACATTTTGTTCAAATAATTTTTGCATTACTTGTAATACTATGATATGAAATATATTTATATAATTTTTAATATTTTTATATATTATATATATTTTTTACTATATATAATTTTATTATATATATTTTATTATATATTTTTATATTATATTTTTATTATATATGTTGACGTATTACAGTATAAATTATTCTTATATGCTGTAATGCAATAAGGTTTTTTTTTTACATTTACTCATGAATAACACACCATTTATTTAGTTTAATTTTTTGTGGAATAATTATTTGAATAGAAAATTAGGATTTTTTTAAAACATTTTTTTAAACAGGTAATTGTTGTTTTTTTTTTTTTTTTTGTAAATTGCATTACAGATTATAGGAACATTTTGTTATGTTTTATTTGGGGTACTAAATGAATCCGGAAACCATAAGATTACTTAATGCTTTTTCCCCCCTCACAAGATGTATTGATTTGGTTAAAACAACAAGGTTGCTTCTCTACTGCATCACTCGTACCATCCCAGGCGTCAAACATGTCAGTGATGAAATAATCGATGAAGGACAGCTGCGACTTGGGCACGCTGCAGGTGTTGCGATCAAACACCGGCATCACCACGGGCAACCCCTGCCTCTTCTCCTCATCCGTCTGCGAGAAGGCACACAGAGAGAAGAAAAAAGATCGCCATGACGACGGCGTGATGTTTACAAGTGAGGCGGTGGGTGACGCGCACCTGCGCAAAGTACTCCTCGGAGATGCGCCCCGCCCACTCGATGCAGAGCTCCAGCGGCCTGCACGGGTTGGCCACGTCGGCGCACTTGATCAGCATCCGCTTGATCAGCAGCCGGTCTTCCGCCGAGTTTTTCACGTTTGCTTGACCCTCGCAGTCGCCGCTCATGCTCTGCGCAATCACACGAATGCCGTTACGGGAAAATGCAAGGATGTGAAAAACCTGATAAAAGTCATTTCACATCACCAAAGAGGTTCGACAATTTTTATAGGGAAAAAAAAGCTATTTTTGGGGTGAAAGCTAATGAAAATGTTTTGTAAGGCGTGACGTTACAACAGTAACATTTTAATAGAGTGAAATAAAGCAAGTTGTCAGAGTATAACAAATATAAGAATCAACAATATTTATAGAATCATGTCATTAAACAACTTATGTTGAAAAATGTGAGAAAAAGTTTGAAAGTTATGACATCCCGTTAAGGGAAAAAAAACATCACGAAGGGATAAGAAATGTAACAAGAAACAAGAAACTGCAAGAAACTGTGGAATGTGGACTGAAAAAGAAGCAAATTTGCGCACTCACACAGGTGTTGGTCTCCTCAATGGCCGCCATGGGCTTGTTGATGCTATTGACAAACTTGTTGACGTGCTCAAAATGTCGCGTCATCTCCGTGGCCAGCACCATGTCAATGATGGCCTGCCGTAACGTACGGAACTGGTTCCTGTCGGCGTTGGGAACAAATGTGAGATTCTAACCGATTCTTGGTCATTTCTAACCCATGTGCCATGAAAAATTTTATCATTTAAATTGTTCCAAAAATGTATGATTTATTTACTACAAATTACAATAATACTGTATGAACCATGACAAAAACTGGAAATTGCGAGTTTAACCCTATACAAAAATAAAAATATGAGCACCGGCTAATTACAAATTGAGAAACACTCATGTCAAGAATAAAAAATGCTTATGGTACCGACCGCTCCATGTTCTTGAAGATGTTAGCTTTCCCGTCGCGCATGGTGAGCTGGAAGGCGAGGGCGGAGTGGTGACTCTCCAGCACCGCCATGTCGTTGTAGAGGATGGCCAGCTCGCTGCCTGCGTTGCACAAGAAGGAATTTGTGCGGCCCGGGTGGTCCACGTCGTGCACGGTGGCGGCGATCAATGCCGCCACCTCGTCCAGCTGATCTAGACTGCTCTGAAAAAAATACCAAAAGTTATGTCAGTTCACTCGCTTGACATTTGTACTTGAGGTGTTCCTCAGGGCTCCGTGCGCGATCCCCTCATCTTTTCCATATGAAACAGCACATGTTGGAATGATCCAAGAAAAGGTTGTGTTGTTATGAGCATAGCACTCATGTGATGTGAATTTTCTTTTAACTAATTCAATCCCAAAGGCATATTAGATTTGTATTTATTTTTTGTAAAGTCCAGGCATTTGACTCTTGGTACCTTTCTTTGTTTGTTTTTATTTCCTAAATTTGGGGGGGGGTCTAGAAATGGCTTATACTGAATTAAGTAATGTTAATGTAAATGTAAATAATAAAAGTTGCAAATGTATGAAAAAAAAAGTTCCAATGTAAGAGTATTGTTGTTCTCTTCCCATTTAAAATTGTCACGTTGCGGCAATAAAGCTTCCACATTGGGAGAAAAAAGTTCTATATTTCAGATTAAAAAAATAATTAGAAAGTTACAAGAAAGAAAAAAACATTACTTTAACAAGAATAAATCTGTCTTTTTTATTTTGTGCATGAGGCATCCCTCAAGGCTCCATCCTTGCCCCCCTAATATTTTCCATAAACACTTTACACATCCAAACACCACTAACCTTGACTTTCTCCTTCCGTAAGAAGTACGCAGTTGCGTGCAGCACGTCAGCGGCGTGCGTGGAGTTATGGTAGGAGTTGGACGAGTGGTAGCTTGCTTCCATCAGCTGCAGCCAGGAACGTAGTGACGCCTCGGTACAGTCAAGGAAGTCGCACACCCCAAAACTGGTGAAGATCTTGAGCCCCAGGTAAGTCAGCGGCCTTTGAGTCAAACCACAAAACGGTACGTTGCATATACAGCACTAATTTAGAGTTTTTATAAGCACACATTGTATACTAACCTCTTGTGAGTGGCCGCTTCCAAATCGAGGATGTTGAACTCCCAGCATTCCTCATCATTAAGCATGTCGGCGATGGACTGAGGGACGTCGCTCAGGGTGACCGGAATAGACAGCTGGCTTTGACTCATATCTGGAACAAACCATTATCTCATCAAGCTCCCTTCCAGGAAATTCGAAGATTTACAAATATATATTAAAACAATAGATCAATACATTTGAAACAAAAAAATAATAAAAACATTAAAAAATAATTGTGATATAGTTTCACAAAATCAGGCTGCTGTTAGTGAAAATAAAAATTCAGACGTTGATTTATTGAACTTCTACACGTAATACCCTTTAAAATGATATACTGTATCATATGTGGAGGTAATAGCAAACATTGTGGTATAAGGTACATTCGATTGCATTTAAACTATGTTTATGCGTTTGAGGTTATTCGTTTCAAACAATCACAATTGCCCATTGAAGCATACATACTTTTGTTGAAAACATACTCGTTGCCGGATAGCCGACGCAGCCCGTCCTGTGGAAGGAAAAAAATGGATTTCTAAGTTGACTATCATTGACGTTACGAATGAATGACAACTCATATAACCATTTTAAATCCATTGAATACTTTCACGGAAGAATAAAATATTAAACAAAGCGACTGGCCGCGCACTGATCAAAATGCATCTCTCAAGTATTTCTCTTACGCTCATGAGCCCGCCGACGAGGTCGCTAGTGTGTGGGTCGTCGTCCTTGGACGCCAGCTGAGGCGAGTAGAGCTCGGCGGTCCTCAGGATCTCCAGAACGCGCTCAAGAGCCTCGGCCACCGTCAACGGGCTGTTCTCCTGGGCGGCGTTGATGATGTTGATTACCTGCTCAAACGTACAGAAAATGGATTGATACATAGGAAATGTAGATGATTATTTGAAAAAAAATGATGGCGACCTTGGTGATGGGAGCCTCGATGGTCATGGAGTGAATCCTGGCAACGGAGGAGTGTCTTCGGTTCTGTAAACTGGCAGCTGGTGGCAAAGAATTGAAGCGCTATTAACGATGTAAGAGGAAATAGTAAAAATGACGATTACGTCGTCATAAAATTTCCTCACCGTCGCTACTACGGGAGCTGAGCGATCTTGTATCCATCGAATCTTTCCGCCTGTCACGGTGGAGTAGCGCGTGGCATTCTCGAAACAAAATAAACAAAAAAGAACCATCATTAAAATTATATTTCAATAATTACATAAAATTAAGGTAATCATCCGCTAATTGAAAGGAGAACGCTGAAAAGTCTATACTGCATTAGAAAATGTTGCTAGCACTTGCTACTACAATGCAATAGTAGTGGCTAAAACACTGCTAACACATAAAACTAGCTAATGTCACACAAAATGAGCTACTACATTGCTAACAAGCAAATATCTTTGACTTATATCCAACAAAATTGATATTGGTAATATATCTATGCTAATATGCATAAATAACTAAAAAAAAAGGATCAAATATAGCCTTGCTAACTGCAGCTAACATAAAGTTTGCGCTACCTATCATAAATCAAGCTAATCCTCCACTAACAGCTAATAAATTGGTGCAAAGGCTACACATTATTACTAACAACTACTAGCATTTATTTTCTAACAATATAGCAATAGCAATAGCAAAAACAAGGCTAACAGATAAAGGCCGCTAAACAAGAACAAAATGAGCTACTATATTGCTAATAAGCAAAGAGCTAATATTTGACAAGTTTAATTAATATAGGTATTGCTAATATAGCTCTGCCCACATACCAGAACCAAAAGTACCGAAGTAAAAACACCAGCAACACGACAAAAAGCGATATAAAATTCAATAAATTACCAGAGTGAGAATACTCAACACCACACCGATCCTCCTTGTTATACTTGTGGACCTGGCACAGGAAAATTAAAAGAAAGAATTTATTTGAAGATTAATTAAGAGTTAGAATGAAATCATGAAAAACGTCTGAACATTCCAACGATGAAGTAAAGCGGCATAGCATGCTTGTCATTGCTATTCCAATGCGTTTTAGTGCAAACAACCGATTAGTTATGGTAAGAAGTTGGCTACAACAAAGTGAATGCGATTAAGCACGTATAAACACATCTAATGATGTACACAGTTACCAGACTTAAAGAGCGGCGTGCGCTGTATAAATGAATAATATCTCCGAAGTAATCCTTGGAATACTTGAGACGATGGCGGCCCTTAAGTGTAAGGGAAAAGTTAAACAAACCGTGCTCGAAGTCCAGAGTGCTTACAAAAACACGTCCAACTAAAGAACACAATGAAATGGAAATCCAATTTTACGGCCAAGCGTGTATTCAAGGCCTAATGTGTGATTGTGCGTGAAGGAACGTGGCATGCTAGCAGACAAGCGTTAGCGGCAAAGAACCATGTGCTCTTGTTTTGCCTTACTAATTGTCAGATCGTATCACGTACTAAACTTGTATCGTCACTTTTAATCAGTGTTTTCCTCACAGCACAGAAATAACTCCGCTGTGACGGAACGAATGGGATCAGCCGCTCAGGATTCCCGACGAGCAGGAGTCGACGCCATTTGGCAGGCCGACGCAAAAGGCTGACTCATCTTTTGTAGACGCGATGAGGAAAAAGCGCTAACGTTAGCCCTTCTGTCGTATAAATAGACCTGAGGCCTGGCCGCTGGCCCTCGGGGGCCTTATCCCGACGCTTAGCCGTATCTTAGCGTAGCGTGACGTAATCGGGACGGGGAGCCTTGCTGAGCGAAGCGACACGCTGGATTCAAAACTCAATTCGGGCCAGAATTTGAATTTATACGCATTTTCCGAACAATAATAAACAATGTTAGCTCCACGTTGAAATGCATGCTAAGTAAATGCAGAAAATACTGGAATACTGAGCCTGTATTTGAATGAGATACGAAGATTTGTTTTGACGACGTGGTAGGTGTTAAAGTCGTGTTTAAGGCCGCGATTGTTTTTATGACGTTTGTAAAACATTCAGTCAGAAATAAATCGCAAGTAACTGTTACACAGAACAATTAAGTCTGTTTCAGAATGTCTTAAGAACAATTGCGATCTTGAACAAAACCAGACGAGGGAAATGCTCCAAAATGTTCGGCGATTCGTAGGATAGAGACTTAATTGTCGTTATTATAAAAACATCTTTAATACAATACAATAACCTTTTTTTTTCATACTTTTTATTCTGACGTGTGATGAGTTGCCCAATGTTTCAAACCGCCACAGTATAGCACCACCTATTGGATAGGAGGACCTACTCAATTTCGTATCAGTGGTATCTGGCTGGTATCGACAACCTCCTCGAGTAACCAGTATTAATATTCTTTTAAGAAAGCTTGAGCTCGATTTGTTTTGCCCCCCAAAAGCAACTAGTGATCTGAATTTCTGCTTATGAGGTCAATTTTATGGACACCTACTTGACTGTTGTTGTCAGCATGCGGTCTCTTGATGGCTACGAAGTGTCGGATCTTCCTGTTGCGAAAAAACGAGATGAATGTCGTTAGCGATCTGCACAAATATTCGTAAACGTTCACCTTTTGACGTCTGGACTCACCCTCCTTGGCCCACAACGGGCGTTATGTTCACATGTTGCGCAATACTATCGCCTGACTTCTTCCTGGCGTAGTAAATCCCCTGCCATTCCTACGAAAAAGCGCATATATTTCCGAACTCAGCGTAAATGTTGGGCCGCCCGACTCACCTTTCCTTTCTCAATGCAAGTGTTGATGACATCCGAGAGGTCTGCCCTGTTTCTGTCGCTTTTCAGGAGCTCGGTGAGATCTTTGCCCATCAGTTCGTCCTTGTGGTAGCCCATCATACGCTCAAAGGCGGGGTTCACGTACTGCAAAAAGGAAGGTTAAAAAAAAAAAACATATCAATAGATGCACTGTAGATACTGGTGGATCGGTATTCTTTTTATGCCATTACTGCCATGTTTCCCTCCAACCTGTATGACGTGATCTTCGCTGGTGATCTCTACAGCTTCCTGGCACTTCTCCAGAGCCGTGAAGGCTGACTTACAAGCCCTGACAGTAAATGAACATTGCACAGTAAGGATATATATAAAGATATAAATACACATATTTTTTTTACCCCCTTGGTGTCAGTTTTGACCAATTTGGGTCATTGAGAAACATCTAACAAAAACAGTAAAAAAAAACACACACAAGGAGAATAAAAATTACTATAGATTGTCAAAACAGGTAGAGGTTCAAAACGGCACCATGTTCATTCATAAATACACGCAAATGGAAATTATTTGATGGCAAAGTTCAGAAAACTTCACTAAAGTAATCGCAATTAATCTATGAAACTTATTTACCAGAATAAAATCTTGAAATCTCCATGAAACCAAATAAAAATGATTTCCAGAGCCTGCTGTAATTGCTTTCTTTGACCCTTTAATATAATTATTTTCACGTGAGTATGTGATAAACCCGTACCTGAGTTTGAAGTGGCATTGCACTTCTCCATGCTCAAGTTGTATCAGTTCATTATAGCACGCCGACACGCTGGTGTTCTCCACAAACCTCTGCAAAAGGTGCAAAAAGACGATTGCAGCGTATGTTCGTTGGTATTAAAAAAAAAACAAAAACAAGGTTGGAATTTACATACTCTGCTGAATCCAGCGCACAGCAAAGGAAGAACAGAGGGTTCGTCCTGCTCAGATGGCCTAAAATATAGCACACAAAAAAACATAGGTAGTTTAATGTGCTATTAGGGACTCAGCATTTAACTAACAAATTGTTGAATGTGGGCAGCATAATATGAGAAAAACTCAAAAGCTTTGATATTTATAATCTTCAGGACAAGTTTGTATCTGGGAATGCCCGAATAAATAAAATAATTTGACTTACTTTTGTGGCACAACGGCAAGGATAACAGTGTTTTCGGAGGCCTTCGTGGCACGGATCATCCTGCAAAACGAGATTACTTGAGATTAGTGACCTCTAGTGGTCCAAGTGATGCACTTTTTTCAGTTTTAGACTAACCTGTAACCTGTGTAAAAAAAAATACTTGTTGAAAGTTGATTTAATTGCTTTTTTCTTTTGTTTATGTTACACAATCACACAGTTTTAGGAATACTTATACCATTTTGATAGAAAATAAACGTATTAATAGTTTCAAAATATAATTGAGAAGCGCTGTGATAGACATGCCTAAAAATTTTAATGACAAAGTCAACTGATCATGTCCCTCACCGGCACACGACCTCGGGTTCAAAGTGGCGCGAGTGGCGTGCGTCGATGACAACGATCTCGTGATGCTTGTCCAGGAAACATTCCAGCGCCGACTCGGGGGTGCGGGAGATGTTGCACTTGAAGCCGGCGCGGTCGCACGCCCAACGCAAGGCGTCGCTCTGGCCGTCCTCCTTGGCGAACACCAGCAAGACCTGCACAAATCCTTGTGCGTTATTTTGTCCAATCCTTTGATCCTTATATAAAAAGCATTAAACACCAAAAGGAAATCATTGAAAAAAGACACCAGGGAGCTGAAATTTCACCCAGATGGTGACAGCATATCAAATTTCAACTTGGTTATCTTACTTGAATGGTGTCTTGGTGGACTCTCATGGGACCCACACATAGTTCTGAAGAGGATACCTGCCACAAGACAGGGAAAAGACATTGTGTTACAGCGTATGAGATCAATATCACGTATTGCATCGCAGGGCCTCATGTTAGCGGCATAGATGTCCAACACACGTGACAAAATATAGTTATAGCTGCAATAGTTAAAAGTTATGAAATTCCAGGAAAAAAAAGGTTTTTGTTTTGCTTTTGTTCCCCTTTTTAAGTCTGATAATTTTGTTGAAAATTTGCAGAAAATTTGATATTTGTCTCTGGTTTGACGTAGAAGGATGAAAAATAAACAAAAATCATTTTGATTTTTATTTTTTTGGGGCTTTTGTTACCCCTTTTCAGTTTGATTCTTTTGTTAATAGATATTCTTTCTGTACAGTGCAAGCTAAATAAATAGCAAAAATATTAGTATTAATATTATACCACACGAAAATTCTTAAAAAGACATTAAATATCTGCAGTGTTTCCCAAATAGATTTCGCTAAGCCCCCCCGCCGCCCCCAGGAAAGAGAAAACATTTCGCCCCCTCACACACACACGCGCCAACCATAAATAAGATTATTATTCATAAAAATTATACAAGTATATCTAAAATTGTATCATTTTTAACACTGACAAAAGAAAAACTCAATATAAACCAACTTGAAACAACTACTTTTTTTGGCAGTATTTATACAGGTTACAGCTTAGTCTAAAGCTGGAAAAAAAAGACCAAGTGCATCAAACTGCCTTAAATTAAAATAAACAAATGCCAATTCTTATTTATCGCAATTGCACTTAAAATTAAACAATAAATCCCTCCCCCTATTACATAAGTATTTGAGAAACACCGAGTTAACCTAACTTGACTTTTGAAGGAGAAAAGTTCCGTACACCCTGTGCTTATTAGCCTTTTTTTAAAGTTAGCTATCATGCAGAATTACAATGGATTCGGCCATGACGTCAACATCGCTATGGCGACCATCGAGTACCGCTGTCATAACCGCATGAAGCTGTTTATTATTTCCAAGATGGTGCACTTCAACATGGTGGATGAACGGTCATGTTCAATCAATTTTCCGGCAAACTCGAGAGGCGGCGTGTCCTTTGATGGACTTTATGTACCGGTACTTCACTTTCATAAGCACTTAGCTTCAAGAGGTTACGTCACGCCACACATCCAATTTTCTGCTTGGCACTGTGTATTTGAGCTAAGAAAGACACGTTCAAGATAAACATACAATATTAGGGTGGCTAGACGTCCCGTTTTAATTGGGACTGTCCCAATTTTGAGTCTGTTGTCTCATCAGTATCTTTGTTTGGTTCCAGTTTTAAGAAGGTTTTGAGACGTCCCTTTTTTTCCACCCTTGTACAGTATTGTGAACATTTTTGGTCCATTTCCTACGACATAATTTTCGCAGTATTTTTGCCACACTCCTGGTAGTGTGATAACAAAGCGCTCGAGCCATGTTGAACTTCAAGACGTCGTCACCAGCAGGGTGAAATTTCAGCTCCCAGCTCAGTATTTTCCCCTTCCCTTTGATGTGAAATGCCTTTGATCTAAAAATCAAAGGCTTTATTGAACTTTGACATGTTGTCACCGTCTGGATGAAATATCAGCAGCCTTGTGTCTTATTTAAATGTTTTCTCTTTCATGCGGAATGTTTTGATGTAAAGATCAAAGAATTGGACAAAATACCGCACAAGGGTTAATTTTGACAATTTTGGGTCGTTTTTATCCACATCATTCTGGCAGACTTTTAGCCAAGGGGTGGCACACTTCTGCAAGTTTGATAACTAAGTGGTTGTGCCTTTTTTAACTTTGACATGTTGCCACAATCTGGGTGAAATTTCAGCTGCGTAGTGTCTGTCTTCTTTCACTGCTTTTAGAGATTAACGGATTGGAGAAAGTATCGCCCAAGAGTAAATGTTGAAAGTTATTTTTCTGTGCCTCTGCTGCATTTGTATGCAGTTACACCTCCCCTCATTTTTCACGCATGTTTTAAAAAGCTCCATAGAGCCACTAGGGCGGCGCTAAAGAACCACATGCAGCTTTAGAGCAGCAGGTTGCAGACCCCCCGCCTTAATACAATGGCCGATTAATACAAAATGACTCATCGTCTGCTAAATTATCGCAAGTTAGGTTTTGAGTTCAAATTAGGACCTTCCGCGCCACAAAACTCACATTGTTACCAAACTTAGGACGACTCTGGTCTCCATCTTACTGACCTTCAGGCGTGAGTGTCGGCATCAGCGCCTTCATGTGACTCGCACACACACTGACCAGAGGGGTAAACAAACCGCTTGTGCATACAAACAGTCTCACACAGACACACACGGGAGTATGATCAACACCATGGAAGATTGTCAAGGTCCTGCAGGGAGGCTTTAAGTGTCGCTCTCAAATAATCAATGGGATCATTGATCACCCCTCTGAAATAACAGTTGATACACTGACCGCAAACACATACACACGAAACACACTCGTGATTCGGTACATGCGGCTATTGAAACCAGCCTGTGTTCGTCTGCGACCGTTTCTCACATCTTGGTTTATTTCTGGATTTTAAGTTCCCATAGCTAACGCTTGACTAGTAGCATCACGCTAACGGGTATGATTAGAAAAAAATGCATGCGTGAACCTGAATAATAACTCAACTTTTTGAGCAAAACGTCTTTAACCTTGCATCCATTGACGTTTACATCAAAGGCATTTCACATCAAAGGGAAGCATTGAAAGAAGAAAGTAGGGAGCTGAAATTTCACCCAGAGGGTTCAACATGGCACATCCACTTATTATCAGACTACCAGGGCTTTGGCATCGCTTGGCTAAAATACTGCCAGAATGATGGGAAGAAAATGAACCAAATATGGTAAACAATACATGAATAAAAAGATTATTCTTGATCATTCAATCCTAGGGACGTTTTTTTTTTTTTTTTTTTTTAATAATCCAGAAATTCAATACTATTTGGAATTGAATGTCTGAACTCTTAAAAAAAATCCTTGGCATTGAATGAGTTAAGTATCTGGGTTTGAATGTCTAGACTTTAAAAAAGGTGAAAATACATCACTGGCATTGAATGAGTTAAGAGTGCACGGTTTGAGAACATGAAAATGTATTCCAGTTGACTCATTTGTTAATTGCGGTCTTGTGGCATATTCACAATCACAAACTTGGTGAAACACAGATGCTGCGAAACTTCGGATATTTATGGTAAAATGAACTCGAGTTGCGTCGGGACAAAAAAGAAAAAAACAACTACTTCAAGCGCATGCTATGTTACACCGGTGAGGCGTTCGATGACTGCTCACAATGTGGGAAATCTGATTCAACGTTTATTCTCTTATAGTTTTTATATTGTTGCCAAACTGTCGGTGCGTCCTATACACTGTAACGTAGAAAATACCAGAATCTGCCCCCCAAATTAAGAACGCGCCCTCCACACGTGTTTCGTTTTAGTTTAAGTTTTCGAGGAAGAAACGAACAGGTGAACCGCGCGTACGCGGGGTCCGCCGCATTTCGGTGACGGGCGATGCGACTCCGCCTGTGACGTCACAACGATCCCAGTCCGCCGGCCCTGAGCTCGGGGCCTGCTCACGTGCGCCCGGCGGTTACCTTGACGCCGGCGTCGCTGGTCTGCGTCTCGGCCTCGATGAGGACGTGCGCGCCGCTGCCTCCGCCTCCGTCGCGGCGATCCCGGCGGGAGTTGAAAGCGGAGTGTCGGCTCTGGTACGCGATGACGGACGGGATCGCGTCCGCCGCGTCGGTCTTGATGAAGAGGCCGTGCAGCGCGGAGCCCCCGGAGCCTCCGGCGCCGCCTCCCCCCTGCGAGATGGTGGTGGTGGTCTGGTGCGGAGAGTTGGACTCGTCCGAGTCGCGGCAGTAGATGACGCCGCTCTGCGAGACGTGGATGCTGGGTGCGCAGCCCATGCCGCCCCCCTCCCCACCGCCACCCCGCCGAGCCGAGGCACGGTCCTCCTCCTCCCTCCTGCACCGCTAAGGCAGCGGCGGCAGGCTGGATGTCATGTTTGACGCTTCTGCTCGGCGGCGTCTAACGGCTGAATGGCGCGGCACCTGAACGCATCACACCCACCGCGTCTTCTTTAACATGTTGAGCTCGATCGTCGGGGGGAACGCGCTTGATGTGACATTAGTTGCCCCCCCCACCCCCCAATTCAATATCCCACCCACTCGCAATATGACATAATATCCCCCTGCCCTCAATCTTTGCACATGACCACAGTCATAAAAATAGTCATTTTTCATAACGTCTGCTGAATTCACAAAGCAGTGAAATCTACAACTATGACTGAGGCGCCTCAGGGCAATGTACTCAGCCCCATTTCACTTGTTAGCTAATCACATTTTGACACTAGCAAGACAGTTCATTCCTATCAAAATGATCAAAAATGTGTTTTTTTTTTTACTTAAAAAAAAGCCCTCTATATTTGTACTGTACCGTCTCAGACAGCGGCACAGCCAGATTTTTTTTTTTTTTTTTTTTTTGGGGGGGGGGGGGGGTTGCCAAGGTGACAGAACACCTCAGTGAGGGGTAACACATACATACATACATGGTTTCATGAAACATTTTTTTATTCCATAAATGTATATGTAAATGTCTATCACTATGATGGTTTAAAATCACAAATACGTATATATGGGGTGGCCTTGCCCCTCTTGTTTACCATGTAGCTCCGCCCCTGGTGTCAGATACTACAGTCATTACGTAATGGAATTGAAGGTACAGTGTTCCCTCGTTTATCACTGAAGGGGGTTATGATCCCAAAAATACTTGGAGTAACCAAAATAAAAAAAGTAGAGATTTTTTTCCCGTTATTTCTTTTTTATATATAGTTTTTTACTTTTATTCAAACAAATACATACAATCTATATTTACCTGTCCAGTCCAACTAAGAAAGAAAAAGAAAATATCAATTAAAGGTAACCCTGTAATAAAGTTATGGTCATGAATGAAATTCCCCCCAAAAATAAAAGTTTTCATTTTTCTTACTCTAGTTACCATTTTGAGTTTGTTTATTTGGAGAGAGAATAATAAAATCGTTTTTTTTTTCCTCTGGTCCGTCGTAGAAGGGGGAAAAAATATGACGAAAAATAACGAGGTAACCATGCAATAGAAAGTTATGGTCCTTGTGTAAGAATTCCTTTAGCGCCCTCTTGTGGATTACTTAAAAAACTGAAAACTGAAAAAACTTTAAAAAAGTGTGGGCAAAATTATGACCCGACGACTTTCTCTCATTAAATAATGACTGATAGAACATAATGGTTATGGTTTATGAATCATTTTATAATATTTATAATATAAAATATTTCTAAAATAAACACTTTTTACTAATGTTTCAAGGAGTTTTGTACTTTCTATTCAGATTATATATATTTACCTCATTAACTAGTGAAAACTATAATTGCAGATTGTTAATCAATAAATTTGAATAAATACATATGTAACGAATATATGGGTGATTGTATGATAAAGGTAGATAAAGTATTTCCACACAAATATTTAACCAATTTTTTTCTTATAATTCAATGACTACAAAAACCTTTACAAATAATATTTAATAATAATAATAATAATAATAATAATAATAATATATTTTTACACACAGATTCCACCTTGCACATATTTTCTTATACCTCACAAATGACTGGCATAGCTTTAAAAAAATAAAAAGGCCGGCCCTGACATTTCTCTGCACAATGTGCAATTGAGGCAACACACACACACACACACACACACACACACACACACACACACACACACACACACACACACATACACAGAGGTGAAAGATGCTGAAGGCGCTGTCATGGTCGTCAACAGGAAGTTGCCGTTGAGCCTATTCTGCTAGAAGCCTTGGCTAGTTTAGCCCGTTATGACATAAGCCGGCCTTTGTTTCCCTAAATCTCAATTATGCACGGCTCAACTGAATCCGCCTTGCGCACACACACACATACACACACACCCACATGCACACGCGCGTTTGGATGTTTGTCTATGTCAGTGTTTCAGAACAATTATTTAGCCAAGACACATATTTTAAAAAACAGCCCATAAACCTCTGTTCTTTCCATAAATCTACTTAGCTTAATGCTAACACACAACGCAAAAAGACAAGCTAACAAATAGCATCGGTGCAGTAGTGGTGTGACACACAATGGTGGCGCAACACATGTAGACGAACAATCAATATGCATATATTCTTTATCCTTTGCGATAAAAAATACACCCAAACGGCAAAAACATAAATTACATTCTTTTTTCATTGTTATTACATATCTTTTCTAAATTTCATTTAAAAAAGATGGCGGGAGTTTTCTAAAAGTGCTAGAACACATAAATAGCACTTCATCATTTAACTGCTCTGCCTATATATCACTGGCGTTTGTAGATTGACAAACGATTTGCCAGAAACAAAGCTGACATCCACGTTTCGGTCGACACAGGTGTCCTTGAAAGCAACGCGCCCTGCATTTTATAATAGAACGTTTGCAGCAGTCGATTTGGACAGCTGACACCTGAGCCGCGGAGCTTTACGTTGCCGGCGGCGAGTTGTCACCATCGCGCGGGGACACCGCGTAATCGATTTAATCGTCGTCATCCAGGTGCAGAGCTATCGTCGTGTCAAAACGGCCGTAGGCTCTTGGTATAAAAGTGGAGCGGCAATTAACCGACAGATTGGCAATTCGTGTTTGTCGGTGCTTTGAGCGCTTTGTGACTCAATGACACGTGGTGTTTACGTAAACATCCAAAATATAGACTGAATATTTTTAACAGCATACCCGCATTTGATGTAAATAAACCTGAAAGCAACTCAAGTATTGGGTTAAAAATAACCCAATAATGGATCAAAAATGGCTGGCCCAATATGAACAACTTCCTGTTTTTTTTTTTTTTTCAAAACAATGCCAAAATTTTTTTGTTTTGTTGCAAATTAATCCAAAAAGTTGGGTCGATTGGCCCAAATATTAGGTTGATCCTTTCATACCAATATTTGAATTATTTCTAACTCAATTATCGTAAGAATATATGCAACAACATCCGTGTATTTAATCTAAACACGAATAAACTTGAAAGCAACACTGTACAATGGATTGGATTAAAAATGACCCAATTATGAGTCAAGAAAGGAACGACCCAAACTTCAGATTAATCGCTCAGCATCCGTGTTCCACCAAGTTTACGACTGCGTGCTTATGCGAAAAAATTAATAAACAAGTCAAACGAAATACCTTTGCGTGTTCTCTAACCGGAGCAGTTTTCATTCATCAACTTTTAGATGATCTCCGCCATTTTGGTAACATTCCTGTGCGTGAACAAGGATGGACTCGGACGGCGGTTCAGTCTGCTTGCTTCTTTTTCTGAAAATTAGTCCGTCACACCCTCAGCTAACCCGAGCTGCTGCTAGCTGCAACAGGCACTGTCTGCTAACAGCTAACTGACGTCCACCCGTAATGGTAATTATCGTAAGTATCGCATTTTCCAGACTATAAGGCGCACTGGCATATAAGCCGCATCGGCGAAATACGAGCAAAAAATTAATTTTCGTCACAGATAAGGCGCACTGGACTATAAGCCGCAGGTAATAACATCAGATCTTTATAATCATCATAATCCCCTCATTGTACTTAGCTAATAATTTCTTTGAACTCAGGGTTTCTTTGGATTAGCATCGTCTACTCCGGCGCTATCATTTGGCCCCTCCCCCGTCTGTCCTCACCCTCGCCACCCCTACCCTCGTCACAAGTGCGCAATCGGCTGGTAATGGGGCTCGGGGCGGCGGGCAGGTGGTCGGCGCAGAACTTATAAAAGGAGGCGGCGGCCACACGGAGACTCCGACAATGCGATGATGGGGACGACGATGATGACGGAGCGCGCGTTTCGCCAGCGACTCTTCTTGCTCTTGAGCTTGTGCGTCCTCAAGGGAGACGGCAGATATATCGAGGTAGGACGATTTTCGGTCCTCACTCGTCAACATCATCATCAAACTCTCATGTTCTCTAACCGCGCAGGATAACGACGTCCTGAAGGATGAATTTTATTCCTACTTCAACTCTGAGCCGCGCAGGGAGACGGAACAGGAGTCGATCACCTACCGACGACCGCTGCGTGAGTTTTGTTTTGTTTGTTTTTTTCACTTTTGATGGCCTTGCTGATTGCCTGTCAATCAAAACACTTTGGGCAAAACGAACAAATTGGTTTGGGAAAATCATTTAGGATCGTTTGCAGATGAACCGAGAGGATTTTTTGCGCAAGGTGAAAACATGATACAAAAAAAAACTTTTTTTTGAATTTTGAATTAAAATATATCAGTAATTCTGGACAATTTTATTTACAATAAAATATTGCTGAATGATATGTTGATGTGATGCCAATTGTTGGTGGAAAGAAAAATATAAATGACCGATTGATTGGCTGAATTATTCTTGAAATTATAATGAATGAAATAACATTTGGCTGATTATTTTTGACCAATTGACCATAATTGGTCCATTTGATTGGTCGGTCAATTAAGTACTATAGTAAACCAATTAGGCATTTGAAAAAAACACAACAAATTTAGAATGTCTTTGTGAAAACTTGTATGTTTTTGTAAATGTCATAAAGTTTAGTCTTAAATGCATTGTACTTATTTAAAATAACATTTGATAATGCAATTAAATTGTCTACAATTTCTAAACATCAGAGATATTTTGATGACTTTCAGACAGTGGAGTTATCAATAAATCAATTAACTCACTTTAAATATAAATGAATAAATACATTAATATATAGATCGATTGTCTGGCATCTTGAAATATACGTAAAAATACGTCTTTGGGACTGAATGAATTAAGAGGGGGTTTTTTTTGTTTTTTTTTTTTCCCCACAATTTATTCTTTTTTTTTTCAATATGAAAAACGATTTAGAGTTTTCAACCGACCTAAAATCCAAATTTATTTTCAAGACATTTTTCATTGAAGATAATTTGTCAACATGGAGGACAGTTTAGTTTTCAATAAACCGATTATCCCTGAGAAAAGCTGGACTAAATGCCTGGGGAAAGGGAAGTCTGGTCCTTCCTGGCTAATCTGCTGCCTTCATGTCCCGATTCAGGATAAGCATAAGAAAATGGATGAATAGGACGAATGCGCATTGTTGTTTTTTTCTTTTCAATGTGATAACCATGTTGAAATTTATTATATTGTCAAAATCTGGGTAAAATTTCAGCTCCCTAGTATATTCTTTCAATGTTTTCATTTCGAGGTGAATTGCCTTTGATGTAAAAGTCAAATGATTGGACAAAATACCGCAAAAGTATAATTTTGACCATTCTTGGGTCATTTTTATCCATGTGATTTTGGCAGTATTTTAGCCAAGGGATGGCACATGCCTGCTAGCATGATACCTAAGTGGTTGCGCCATTTTGAACTTTGACATGTTGTCACCATCTGGGTGAAATTTCAGCTCCCTTGTGTCTTCTTTCAATGCTTTGTTGAATGTTGTTTTTTGGCGCCTTTGTTTGCAATGTTAAGGGTTAAAGCAAACCAAATTTGTTTTTGTTGACAAGTGACTATGTCATATTCAAGAAACTAATTCGCCCTGAAGACTTTTTAGTCATTCAAACGTAAATGTGTGGCTCAGGTTGTGTGGACATGCTTGCGGTCGAGGGTCGCTTCACCTTCACGGCTGAGCGTCCTCAACTCAGCTGCGCCGCTTTCTTCATGGCCGAGCCCGACGAGGTCGTCAGCGTCGAGTACGATAGCGTCGACATCGACTGCCAGGCGGGAGATTTCATCACGGTGAGAACGCCGTCGTCGCTGTTGAGAGAGGGCAATGCAATAAAATAAACTGAGGACTAAAACAACAACAAAAAAGCTAAATGCTAATGTTTAAATGCGCTATTTTGTGACAGATTTGACTTCTGTCAACATAAATACGGGTAAAATGCTAAATGCTAAAATTCATACAGCGCAAAATAATAGTAATATGTACCCACAAAATCTTACCTGTTATTATCATTTTGTGTGCTATGTTCAGCGCATACATGCTATAACTTTATGCTATCATGAAAGCCATGAATGCAATTATTCAACAATAAAAATGCTAAACATAATCGCGCCGACATTTTGCGATAGATTCGACTTCGATCAAGAAACCTCCGACAAAATGTAGAACCCTTTCGGGAACAAGAAAAGCGCTAAATGCTAATATATTAACAGGATCAAAAAGTGCGCTAGCTATGATTGTAGTTTTTCTGCTAATTATAAGAGCAAATGTGAATGTTCTGAATGCTTTTCTTGAACAGTAATAAAACAATAAATTAAAAAAAAACACTAAATGCTAATAATACTTAAACAACGCAATGTTTAAATATTAGCAATGTTACCAATGGTAGCCCGTTGACAATCAGGAAAAATGCTAAATGCTAACATTTAAACAATCAATCAAAAACTTTATGTTTGCTAGGCTGAGACCACGAAGCTTTGTGCATTTGTGTGCGTTTTATACAAAAACGAATTAAATGCTAATATTTATTAGCACTTAACAGTGCCAATCTTCAACGCAGCTGACTTCAATCAAGATCACATGCTACGCTAACTAAATGTTTGCTATTTCTTCCACATGCTGTGAATGTTTTGCTAGGTAAATTAAATGCTCGCAAAGCGCACGCCATTGCAGGAAACCTTCTGATCTCTTATGTGATCTTCAAGGTGTTTGATGGCTGGGTGATGAAGGGGGAGAAGTTTCCCAGCTGGCAGGACCACCCGCTGTCCCTACGTGATCGCTACGTCAACTACTGCGACTCCGCCACTTCTACCAGAAGTGTGCGGTCCTCGCAGAACGTGGCCATGATCTTCTTTCGCGTGCACAATGCCGGCAGCAGCTTCACCGTCACATTCAGGAAGCTTGCCAACCCATTCCGTAAGTAAACATGGTGATAACAATTTTGATTTTCGATCGGACTGAAATTTAGTGTTTTGAAAAATTATCCTTTGCTAGGCGCTACTTCCATTTTATAATGCTGAATAAATAGATAGAATAAATAGAATGCTGACCAATATTTGTCTATAAGAAAATAGTGGCCCATATGTTATGAACATGGCAGCCATGTTGTTTGGCAAACGTCAAACAAACAAAAATGCGCAATAGGCATTTTCTTTTTCTAAAATAATGTCTGACAAAGGAACCTGACAATAACATTCACACTACTTGATAAACGATGCATATGTTGACCATAATACATTTAAAAAAACTCGCACGAAGCACTTTTTGGCTATTAATTAGCATTAGCATCATCTATCAAATTTTGGCCATTAGCATGCTAATTGACATGTTGCATTTGCATTGTTGCAGCCTGCAATGTCATCTCACAGTCACCAGAGGGCACTTTTACCATGATCAGCCCACAGCAGCATCGGAACTGCAGCTTCTCCATTGTCTACCCGGTGGAGGTTGACATCTCAGATTTTTCTACCTTGCGACTCCGAGGCAACTTCCCAAAGGTGAAGCAACACACACTTAATTCCTGTCTCAAGCTTTGTTTACATTGGATAAAGAAAAGATGAAAATGTTTGTGTTTTTGTTTTTTCTATTCTTATATGACTGAAAATTTGTGATACAGTGCAACCAAAAATTGGAACTAAATTTTCAGGAAAATGACTTTCTAAAGTCATTCGACCAAATTTGTTTGAGCTTCTATTTAATTCTTCATTGCATATCAAAACAATTCTTCTCATGTTTTAATTTCTCTTCAAACCACCAGAATTTCATGTTTGTACAGTAACTTTTTTAATAAGAGGCTTATTGTGGTTAAGGCTTATACAATCATATACTTTTTTTGTCATTTTTAAAATGTACTAACCAACATTATTATTATAATTTTTTCAGGAGGGGGTGGGAATATGCAGATCATTTAATATATATTTATTTTAAGTTACTGTTTTTATTTAATTGGCTTAAAGAATATTAATAAAATTAGTATATTTATGCAGTCACCTTGAAACTTACATATGTAAATAAATAAAGTAGAAATATTATAATAGAGTTACTGTATATCATAATGTATTCATAAAGAATTTTGACCCTTTTACCCTTTATTTGGACTAAAACATTGGTTCTTCTCTCCCAGTGGCCCACGTCAGGCTGCGCGTCTGACTCGGAGGACATGGTGCAAATTTTGGGGGGAAACGGTTTAGACACATCCAAGATGTTCCCCCTCACAGAGTTGTGCAGCGCCTCTGGTGGACCTAGTAAGTACTGAACATATGATTATACCTGCCTTCTCTTCTTCTTTCATTATTAGCTCATGCAAAGGAAGTTAACATGAGCAAAATTAGCTTATTTCTTGCTAGCTAAGAGTTTGGGTAAACGTTAGCATTGTGTTTGGTGAATGGAGTGACGTTTTCTGACTTGTGAAGTTAGCATAGCATGCCTTCTCTTCTTCTTTCATTAATTTGACCAAAAATAACACTTGTCACTAATGTGACAAGTTTGTTTTTTTTGCTTGTAATAATAAATAAAAAAGAATACAGTCCAACATAAAAAAAATAGAAGCGCTAGTATTACTAAACTAGCGATAGAGCCGTGAACAAGGCCCGCTATGCGGTTAGAAGGATAGCTAGCTGACAAGATGTAAAACTAGGTAGCTAGCTAACTAGCAAGATAACTATCTTTTCTGCTGGGTATGTCGGTAAATAAGAAGAAAGGTATGTAGGTAAATAGGTAGGTAGGAAGGTAAGTGGATGGATGGATGGATGGATGGATGGATGGATAGATAGATAGATAGATAGATAGATAGATAGATAGATAGATAGATAGATAGATAGATAGATAGATAGATAGATAGATAGATAGATAGATAGATAGATAGATATTGCTAGCTAGCTAGCTAGCATGATAGATAGACATTGCTAGCTAGCTAAAAATATAGCTAGATTGCTCGCTAACAAGATAGATCGCTAGCTAGCATGATAGAGATTGCTAGCTAGCTAAAAATATTGCTAGATTGCTTGCTAACAAGATAGATTGCTAGCTAACTAGCTAACTAGATAGCTAGATAGATAGATAGACAGATCAAAGGCCCTTACGTAAAATGTTTTTGTGGGGCCCCATGGAAGTGCAGGTTGACTCAAGTTTTATTTTCTTCCCCTGCAGGTCACATGAAGGTGGGATGCGACAACACAGTGGTGCGCATGGTGTCCAGCGGGCGCTACGTCAACAGGGTGTCCTTCAGTTACCGCCTCCTGGACAGCCAGGAGCTGCAGAGGCTCCGAGTCAACAACGTGGAGGATTTCTGCTCGGCGAACTGATCGCTCTCATCTGTACAACCGAACACAAAAGGGAATATAAATGAAGACAGAGCGTTATGTAGATACTGTTTGCCCCCTTACCCCCAACATCCGTGCTATATGTCTAATAAAGTCATCATTGCTGCCTTTGTTGTGACATTCTTGTGATGAACGGTGCTGAAGTGAAAATACATTCGTTGCCATTTGTATACACAAGCTTTTTTTGTAATAAAAAGACACTGCATGGCAAAGCAATTCTTTGTCTTGCTTCTCTTCGAGAGCACGTTTTGATATCGTTACGATACCGCCACAAAAACAACTGGCTCCGTTTTTATTGTACACATAAACATGAAATATCCCAATATGTCAGTCCACATCATGCTTGTGTAACTGGATGCTAATCCACGCTAAACTAACTCCCTCAAACACTCGCTAGGGTCGAGAATGTGTCATCAGACAAAAGACCTACCACCAATCTCCTTTTCCACCTCGGGCCAAACAGCAGACGCTATCTGAAGGAATGATGGTCGTTTTGTGCGGGAGGAGGGCAGGTGCTTTATCTTAGACAAACACCAGAGGGGTCTTTTATGAGCCAAAGCTAATTATCTCCTCCAAGGACATCATGTTATCTGCAGTTTTCTGGCTCCACCCCCGCCCAAAATATTAGCTCATGCTAAGGAAGTTAACATGAGCAAAATTAGCTTATTTCTTGCTAGTGAAGAGTTTGGCTAAACGTTAGCATAGTGTATGGTGAATAGAGTGACGTTTTCTGACTTGTGAAGTTAGCATAGCATGCATTTTTCTATGCTAATGAAATTTTAGACTTCTTAAGTTCATGTTCTCAAATTTCTGTTGATTTAAGATGATTACTGCCAAAACTTTTCCAGATTCCACCCCCCCCTAAAAATCGGTTTATTTTTTTTCTTGAAAATATTCATGCACATCTTTTAACTTATTCTGAACATTATGACTATTATTTCTTGACATTGTTTTTTTTTTTCTTTTTTTTGACAAATATTTAGTACTATTTTCTTTTTAAAAAGAAAAAGAAAACATACAGTCTGTTTTATTCGTTTTAAAACACTCAAATCACTTTGAGGAAGGGTTTCTAAATATTTCTGAAAATAAGCCTTTTTAAAAAGCAATTTTTTTTTCTCAGATATTTTTCCCTCTAAAATGTAAAATATTTGAATGAATTTTCCCCTAAAGGTTTCTGAAGAATATTTTTAAACTTCAATTAAAAATACTTCCCCTTAAATAATCCCTAAACTCTCAAAAATACTTTTCATAAAACAAAAAGCTACATTTTGTGCAATTCTTTTTCGAGAAAATAATTTTTCCACATTTATACAGGCAAAAAGTTTAGTTTTGTGAATGCGTTATTTTTAATACAAACAATAACACAATATAAAAATGCAATGGAAATTTAATAAAATATCTTCTCCAAAATCTAGGCTACAAGCATCAATGAAAGTTATTATTATTATTATTTTTTTTTTGTTTGTTTTTTGTTAACGTCATCAGCGCTTTGGCAGTCGTCACCACACCTCATATGCAAGTTGCAAAATAATCAAGACGCCTTTGATTGATTGCAACCTTTTCTGTGCTAACCGTGACTCATAATTACATCAAATAGGGTGCACACATCCGCTAGTCTCAATTAAAGCCAATCAGGTTAACGAGGAGGATTTGACGATAACATCCATCCTGCGTCATTTATTTTTCCGGAAATTTTCCTCCGTGTCACCAATGAGCAATGACAAAGTAGAAATACATTTTTCTTGTTTTTACGCTGAGCCGAATGTGTCGGATTCGCTGAACATGTGAGATTCCGACTGGAGTGGACGCAGGTGTTCCATGCGTCACGTTGACCAGGAGGAAGGCTCGCTTCCCGAAAAGCGAAGCCATCGGATGTCGTCCCCTTGTCAGATATGGCCTCTGGCGTGTAAAGGGTGTGAACTTTGCACCAGCTCACGTTAGGGAGCACAGATGTGCTTCCACACTTATTTCAAATCAAATAGAATTGTGTCTGAGTTACGGCGATGGGGATGAAAACATATTTTTTGAAGCTGTGCAATACGATAAATCTATCTATCTATCTATCTATCTATCTATCTATCTATCTAGTTAGCTAGGTATGTTGTTTGCAACCAATCATTAATGATAGCTAGCTAGAAAACTATCTATCTAGCTAGCTAGGTATCTTGTTTGTAATCACTAATGCTAGCTAGAAAGCTATCCATCGATCTATCTATCTATCTCGCTAGCTATCTTGCTATCTTGCTAATTGGCTAGGTATCTTGTTTGCAAGCAATCATTCATGCTAGCAATTGTTCATGCTTGCTAGCTAGAAAACTATCTATCTATCTATCTATCTAGCTAGCTATCTATCTATCTAGCTAGCTATCTAGCTAGCTAGCTAGCTAGCTATCACACTTAAAATATCAAGTACTGTTATAGTATAAAAAACAGAAGAGAATAATTTGATTGAACAAGAGACACCAAAATGATTACTGCAGCACTGGCACGATAATTATTTGAGAAAAAAAATAAAAAACAGTGAGCATATTTAAAAGGGAAATCGTTACATTTATTGCAAACAGTGCGATACGACATGAATTGGATTTTCCATGAACACATATACAGTCTAATTAAAAAAAAAAGTAACATCTACTTGGTGGTCTTCTTCTTTTGTTCCTGAAAGAAGTCATTGCAGGCGACGGTGAGCGCTGCCACCAGCACCACAAACTCGTTGAAGTCCACCTCGTTGTCTTTATTGGAGTCCAGGTCACTCATGATCTTCTCCACCAGCAATGGGTCCTTTTGCGACTGAAACAAACAAAAAAAAAAATCACAACATGCTTAAGCACTTTAAGTTTTGTATTATTTATAAACGTATTGCTGTTTATTGCAACTCTCAGTTGAACTGAACCATCAAACTAAACATTTAAACAGAGAAAATTTGCATTTTCACCAAGTGGTCCCTTCCATACTCAAATATAAGTGCTGTACTGATGATCTTGGAGAGGATCTAAGATGTATGTTTAACAACAAAAAAAGACTATTAGAAAATTTTCATTACTTTGATTAAAATAAAAAACTGTATTTTAATTTGTAATCACTGAAGTATTTTAATGTATCTATGTTTAAAATGCAATGAATGTAGACTATCCCTGCATGTACTCAAGGTCTTCAATTAGACTCGATTGCCGCCCGCAGAGCTGCAATGACATCATGGAGGCGTCTATATTTGGAGATGCTGTGTGCCCCCGATGACGCTGATGATGCGCCAGCACCTGATGCTTTTGCTTCCATTCACATGTGGGATGATAAGAATATAAAAAAAAAAAAAAAAATCATATCCGCGGTCATCAGAGCTTCCAGATGATCTCAATCACAAGAAATGCTATTTGCTATCACACAGACGCAAGGGTCTTATCTAGAACGCCTGGACAACCTCTGTCCACACATCTCATCTGTGATGGACACAAGGTCAGAAGATGCGTCCAAGATGGCGACAACATCGCCCCTGTTCCTACCAGGGGCCATTTTCTGTCGTTTTTATCCTCAATACGAGTTTTTCCTTGCAGACTTTCAGCAAGAAGTACACTCTGGACACACAGGCTACAGCTACAACAAGGGTGTCAAACATGTGGCCTGTGGGCTGGTTCTGGTCCGCAAATGGGTTTAATCTGGCCCGTTTTTCCTCACCTTGCTTGTTAGTGTTTTATAATGTTTGTACAGTACTTGTTCTATTTTGGATAGTATATTTGCCATTCTATTCATTTTATTTTAATTTGGCCATATGTGTACTTTTATATATTGAAATACGTACGGTTTGCATTCTGGCTGAATTCTTCAAAAGGTGTTAAATGAAAAAAAAAAGCAAAATTGAAAAGAAAAAATGAGGCAAATAATAAGATAAACCTGATTGAAGAAAATACAAGAAAAATAAGATACAATAGAATAAGTCTTTCTGATTTGATGCTTTGCAAGTGCTTTGAATAAAAGTGGTTAATTTTGAAAATTCTGAAATAGGTTAAAAAGATTAGATAAATTACTCACAAGATTTTTGCTTTGTCGTAATATCTTAAAAAAAAAAAAAAGTGCTTATTAAAAAATGTTTTTTCCCTGAAATCGAAGTGACCTACTTTTCCGAAAACTGTCAAAAAATACTCATGGAATTGAGCTATTAGGCTAAAAACCTGTTGGCATGCTTTTAGTATTCATACACAGAATAAAAATTCATTCGATTTCTGAAGTTTACACTGTCATATATTTGGTCAACATCTCACCGTATGAGTGACGAAATATTCGATCAGAAACACATACAATGAACTTATATTTCCTTCTGTAGCGCTTTGAAAACTGATAATCGAATTGTTTTTGTCGCGCCTAATAAATCGAATTAAAAAACGGCGCGGCGTTCGCAAAGGTTACCGTGAGGAAGTCGGTGAGCTCGGTGTGCAGCAGCTCCTTGAGCTCGCCCTTGTTCAGCTTATACTTGTCCCCGTCGTGGCCCGAGTAGTTGTAGAAGACGGCAATCAGCGCGTCCATGGCGCCCTCCAGCTGGCTCGGCATCCTGCTGGTCCAAGGAAGCAGAAGACGGCGAAGGAGACGAAGACTCGCGGTCCTACCTGTGAGCGGAGGCGTCGGGGTGTGACGGCTCACTTGTTTGTCGGGGAAGTAAACTACCGAACGCTGGAGTCAGGGGCCCGCCTTACGGGGTAATTAATTCCATAGGCGAGGGCGTCCATGACGACCATCTTCCTTTCCAGCCGCTCGGAAAACAAAACATGCGCCGACGTGACCCCGACGTTACCCCCCATGGGTGCGAGGCGCGGGATGGCGCCTGCCGGCCGACATCATCTCGGTCTTTACTCATTCCGGTGTTTCCGCGCACTCGGGGGAACGCCGTACGATGGGGGCGATACTCCGATTGGTGAAGGATATGAAGCGGGTCCCGCGGGTGTTACTACCCTGGGCGATTCAGGGAGGATTCGAACCGTGTTTGGAAAACAAAACATGTGCTGATGTGACCCCGCTGCGCGGGATGGAACCCGCTATCCCATTTCTCCATGGCGTTTAATCATTCCGGTATTTTCCCGCACTTCCGACGGGGTCAAACCCGCGAACCGAGTCCCGCGGGTGAGTTACTGCCTCGGGTTGATTCAGGGAGGATTTGAACCTTCAACAGAATCAGGGGTTCCTCATCTAAGGTCCGGATTAACAAGGATACCACGAGTGTGAAGACCGCAGATTCCGATGATTCGATTCACCGATTGGACAGCAGACTCCACACAAACATATTTGGAGGATGTGGTTCAAAACATGGCGGGTTCGGATGTTCCGGGTCTGACTAGCAGACTCGCCGAAACACTCCGGATCCAGATGATTTGATTCCAGGACTCAAGTGAGCACACCAGAAACACTGTAGACTTGACGATTAATATCGTCGACTGAAGTTATGCACAAGTTTCGAGCGTCGGTTGTGGAAAGCTGGAGTCTTTTTTGCAGGTTCCTCTCCCCAGAACGCCCGATTCCAATGATTATCTCATCAGCAAGTTCTGCAGGAGCTCGAAAATGATCGGAATCATTTGAACCGGGCGTGTTTGGGAGGGAAGCATTGAAAACATGAAACGTACCAGACCTCAAAGAACGGACTTGGAGTTAACGGATTGACTGGCAGACTCCGATGATTTGGTTAACTGGCTCATCAGAAAACGTGGTCAATTCAGATGATTTCACTCAGGGTTTTTCCCCGGAACACCGCAAATTGTACAAATCCAATTCACTAAGTCAAAACAAACTTTAGGATAAGTACGATCGGCGTAAACGTCGGCTCGCAGATGATCTGTTTCACAGACTTGGGTATATGGTCTATACTGGATTTGGGTGACTGATTCAAGTTGTAGGACTCAGTGAAAACAATTCGAACTCATATGAACGGGTTGACTGAATCAAGGACTTGGAAGAGTTAGTTCACAGACTCGAATTAGTGGAGTTACCAAAAACTCCGAAGATTAGGATGATTTTGGTTGGCTGACTGAAGTTGACGGACTCGCTTGGCTCAATTTGATTTATCGGACTTGGCAGAAACATACCACACTGGGCAACACGGTTCAGATCTTCACGGAGCCCACTTTGAGAACCACTGATTTAGCGGACCTATAAGGAAACTGCACATTTGGACAGTCCGGTTCCGAACGTGTAAAAAGTCACGTTTTTACATGTTAAACCAAAAACCAAACAACTGTCTTTGACTTGTAGCCACTTGCTCTTTTCCACCTTGCCGGCGTGTCGCAACGGCGTGCGTTTCCTCGCCATGTCTATTTTTAGCCACGTTGGGTTTCGTCCTTTCATCATTTTCCTGACATAACCAGAATAGAAACGGGCCCCTAAAGAAGCGCCCCGCAGGACAAGCTTTCCTCCACTCGCAGCAGCAACAAGTTTCCATTTGTTAACTTGACGAAAGCCTTGCAGCAGCAGCAGGGCCTTTGGGGAAAGGCGGCGAGCATCATTAAGCCATGTCACAGAGATTCATTGAAATACCGGGAGAACGTATCAACAGTTTTTTGTTTTTACCGGCCGCTTGGTGGACTGTATATCATTTCAAGAAGCTTTAACAGCATCCTTGAGAATGCATTTGCCTGCATGTTAGTAATCTTTCAAATGGGGGTCACCAACTAACCCCTGGTAGCTCCCAAATGGGGCTTTTTCATAGGCTACTTCCTTAGGATGGTTTCATCCACCTGTCGACTTGACGGAAACTTATTAATAAAATTACAGCGTTACATATTTACAAAATGTGTATTACCCTCATGAGGATACGCGGTTAAGACAATGGATGGATGGATATTATATTTATCTTGCATTTGCTATTTATGTTACATATAATACAAGGCATTTATATATTTCCTCTTTTTATCAGTTAATGAGAGGACAGTGTATATATGATAGACTATGATAGACATGTGTATGGTGTACTTTGCAAATTAATTATATGTAAATATATGCTTGTGATAGATAGATAGATAGATAGATAGATAGATAGATAGATAGATAGATAGATAGATAGATAGATAGATAGATAGATAGATAGATAGATAGATAGATAGATAGATAGATGAGACCTGTGTTGACCTCTGCTGCCATCTACAGGCTCATTGGAGAATTTACAGCGTGCTGACCATTGAAAATAATGTTTTCCATAAAACTAATAAAATGAATAAAAACTGTGTGGGTGTGTGTAATGTGTCCCACACATTTGAGCTCGTTGTGTTGTTTCCTTGGCAATACATACTGCGGATGCAGGACAGGAAAGGACGTCATACACAAAGGAAATGCAAGATGACGCCTGATTATTTATGCAAGAATAGTTTTGCAACATCGTAAAACCACAAAAAATAGAAATAAAAACATAAAACACCCACAGTGGACACAAATGGTAGGAAGCGCCATTGACTTCCCTTTTGACAGCCTTTTTATGATTAATGAGGATTCATGTGGAGTGTATGACACATTAACCCACTTACTCCCACAGACTACACACAAGACGTTTAGTCATGCTGACCTTCTGTTTAGTTCACGTGGGTTAGGTTTCTTTTAGTCATTAGATAAACAACTTTGACCTTTGAAGGACCCCTGGAAATGGCTTGGATGATGATAACCCCTGTGGCCTTCAATTTTCAAATTACTTTTTACTTTTTACTTTTTTTTTACTTTTTTTTTACTTTCAAATTACTTTTTTTTTCTTTTTGATATCATAAAAGAATCAATGGGGAAAATTTCCAGCAGATGATTAAAACATACAATTATTAAATGTGTCATCTCTGAAATTTGATGTGATTTCAGCTGGGCATGCAAGATTTTGTGTCCACTGAACAATTTGAGTGGTTGAAGGAACAAAATATTCATAAATATATATATATATATATATATATATATATATATATATATATATATATATATATATATATATATATATATATATATATATATATATATATATATATATATATATATATATATATATACATTTATAGCCTTGCATGACAATTAACTCATTAACTACCATTGACGAAGATAGACGTCAAATACCAATTTTTTTTTCTGGGCCGGTATTGAATGAGTTAAAGATATTCGTTCAGCTATCATGAAAAAAGGTAATGAGCTGCTCGCGTTTTTCGGAAGAATGAAAGAACAACTTGAATGGGGGGAAAAAAATGAGAGCATCTGTGGGTCCCAAGTGCTGGCTGCCATCCTTGTGCCCATGAAAAGGGGTCTTTACAGAGCACCCTCTTTTAAAGGGGGGGGCAAGGGAGGTGGGGCTTGAACACACATAAGAGCTTTAGAGAGTCGGGTCGTCCAATTTGGCACAGCCTCACCAGACGATTTGCCGTCGATGTCCTTTCCAGCCGAGGCGGCTTCATCCCCGATGTTGGGGGCGAGCAACGTGACAGGGGGCCCCCTCGGGTCCAGCTTGATCCTCCAGCCGGCCTGGGACTATCTCCGCCAGAACCACCACGACCTCCTGAGGAGCCCGTTGTTCCCCGTGGCGCTCTCCGTGTCCACTTACTTCATCCTGGTGGGGATCTACACCGCGTTGGACCTGCTGGCGCCCGCCTGGCCCGGCATCAACAGCTATCGACTGCACCCGGACAGACGAGTCACCTGGCCCGGCATCGGGGCCACGCTCGGCGTCACCGTCTATAACCACCTGCTCTATGTCTTCCCTGCCGCCGTGGGCCAGTGGCTGTGGAGGCCGCCCACGCCGTTGCCTCAGCAGGCGCCCACTCTCTGGGAGTTCTCCCTTGGGATCCTGGGCTGCATGGTGGTCTTCGATTTCCAATATTACCTCTGGCACCTGTTGCATCACCGCGTTCCTTGGCTGTATCGCACCTTCCACGCCGTGCACCATGAGTACCGGCGCCCGTTTAGCTTGGTCACGCAGTACCTGTCCGGCTGGGAGCTGGTCAGCGTGGGATTCTGGGCCACGGTGGACCCGGTTCTACTGCGGTGTCACTGCCTCACCACGTGGGCCTTCATGGTCTTCAACGTCTACGTGTCCACCGAGGACCACTGCGGCTATGACTTTCCCTGGTCCATGCACACCCTGGTACCCTTCGGCCTCTGGGGGGGCGCCCCCAAGCATGACGCCCACCACCGATGGCCCGCCACCAATTTTGCCCCTTTCTTCTCCCACTGGGACCGGCTCGGGGGCACACACATGGTACCGCCTACCAACGGACACGGCTCTGACGGCGATGCAAAGGACTAATGTGTCACATGCTTCAGAATTTTTGTCCTTCCATTTATTGGACTCCATAAGAACGAATTAATTGCATTGCCATTCATTTCAATGGAGGAAGATTATTTGGTGATATGGTGGTCACTGAATTACTTAAATTATTTAGAGTTTATGAACTAGTTCATTTTGGCCCCACCAAGCACTGCTTTTATCTGCTCCACTGCTCTGCTTTTGTTTTTGTGGCGCTCTCTCAGGTCAGTTTCATAGATAGGGGGGGAAAAAAATCAAAATAAAACCAATAAGTGCACTTACTTGACAGCTGTGTCTTTTCATTGTGTGAATCTCAGTGGCGGCCGGTTGCGAGTGATGTCGGCCACGCTCGCTCATTCTCTTTCTTCGCCGGCTCCCCGTGGTGCATGAATGGCGGCCTTTTTAGCTGCAGTTCCCGGTCAGGGCGCGTGGCCCGCAATACTAATGGCGCCGCGCTTAAAAAGAGCTCTCAATTAAAGAGCAAGTGAGTTAAATTTGTACAGTGGATATAAAAAGAATGCACATCTATTATAAAGGAGCTCAAGATAAATCATTTCAAAACTTAATTTCTGGCAGAAATTTAATTTAATTTAATTCAATTTAATTTAATTTAAATCACGGTTTTAGTTCCAAATTCACATATAAATTGCACTTAAAAGTGAAATACAACCGCACTCGAAAGAAATAGGCCCTACTGTCTCCATCGCATTTTCAAGGTTAGCTAGCTAGCAACCACTACAGCAGGAAATTGTGAGTTACTTAAATTCATTTCCACCACTACTACCTACCAGCTAACTAGTAGCTAACTAGTAGTTTCTTCACCAGCTAGGTCACTACATGTTAGCTACCTACTAGCTAGCTAGTACCGTAGTTTCTTAGCTAGCTAGGTTACCCTAGGTTAGCTACCTACTAGCTAGCTAGTACTGTAGTTTCTTAGCTAGCTAAGTTACTACATGTTAGCTACCTACTAGCTAGCTAGTACCGTAGTTTCTTAGCTAGCTAGGTTACCCTAGGTTAGCTACCTACTAGCTAGCTAGTACTGTAGTTTTTTATCTAGCTAGGTTACTACATGTTAGCTAGCCAACCACCTGCTTTAGTGGTATAAACCGATCGAAGTAACTCCCAATTGTGCCAGTTAATCACTCTCCTTGCTGGATCTTTTCAACGTATAACAATGAAAGCTAGTTTGAATCCTAGCTGCCTCCCCTGTGACGCTCTTCATTTGTGGCGCTGGAGGGAGGGCCAGAACCGGTTTAGTGTGATTTGTGCTTTACGAGCGTGCGGCAAGAGGTCATGTTTATTTTAGCAGCGGTGATGAAAACGGCGCGAGACGGTCATAGCCGTCCTCCATCGCAGTGAAGTAGCCTTAAAATGGAGCAAAACAGGAAAATGAAAAATGTCAAAACCAGCAGAAGAGGAACTATGTCCATACGTTGAAGTACGTAAAGCCTGCGGTCTAAAGGACAGTTGCCGTTTACGAGAAGCTCGGGCCATATAGCGTACATTACGACAGCAAAAATATGCAACCGTACACACGTATGCAAGAAATACAACCACATCCATATTGGGTTGAACATGCCCTGTGCTGAAGCAGTGTAGTTCAAAGGTTTATTAGGGGGGCTGTTGCCAAGGTAAACACAGCACATACAGACACAAAATAAGGGTGGGCCCGGGAAGCCTTTATGGAGGTAATCAAAACCTGCACAACCACCTTGAAATTCATTGTAACCTCTGTCGTTGAATAGTGGCATGTACTTAGCTAGCTCGGGTACTACATGTTAGCTAGCTAACTGTCTGCTTTCGTAGTAGAAACGAATCTAAGTAACTAAAAAATCCTTGCTGTTGCGGTATGCTAGCTAGTAAGCTAACCTTGAAAATGCATCATCCGTATGAATAGAAATAGGATATGCGGAGATGACACCGCTGAGCGGCGATGAATCACGAACCTGCTATGTACACACGGTGATTTATGTCACACGGCAACTTTCACGGGAGCGCAATCGCTTGAGATGCTAGTTGACTCAAAAATGCTCTAAAAACACCGCATAAGAAAAATGGGTTCAGTTTCAAATTTATAACTGCGTATAATGCTCCGTACGGCGTCCGCGAGCTATTTGCGCAAGCACCTGCTTGGTTAAAGCTATTTTTGAGTAACATTTTCACGTGACGCTAAAGTTCCACTTGTTATCTAACTCTTCACGTCTATTGTGTTTTTTTTTTCCCCCCACTTTGAGGTCAACGGCAGACTGTCAAGAGTGCGTCTTGCATCATGTGCTTGGCTTTGGTTTAAGCTGTTAGCATGAAGTTAATCATCTCCTCACTTTCTTCTTATCAGCTGCGGAGAATGTGTACTAGTATGACATCAAATTAAGAACACTAAGAATTGTACTTTCTCTAAAGGAGACTTTTTAATTTTAAATGAAACACATACAATGTAACTTTTTATCACATATATTATAAGCTTTATATATATATATATCAAGAACAAAAAGCTCTGCCTGTACAGGTTTAATATGACTTACAAAAAAAAAAAAAAAACTACAGAGAATAGAAGGTAACAGGACACTTGACGAGAATAATTTACCTCTCATGAGCAGCTTTGCCTGACACAGGTAAAGTTTCATCATGAGCCTTGGAGGTGGGGGAAGGGAAGGAAATGCTTCTGCGGGTGGGCTCTCGGAATTCTGACTAGTGAGAAACAAGAACTTAAAGTGAGGATTCTCAATTTAAAGTCGGGAGTCCTGACCATGGTGAGAAATCTGACTTTTGAGTCTTTTGGAAATCTCACCCTCACTAAGTCAGAATTCTGTCTCAATTCTCACAATAAAGCCAAAATTCAGGCTTGAAAATGAAGAATTTTCACTTTAAAATGACAATTCAGAGAATACTCAGAATTTGGATAATAGTTAGAATTCTGAGAACAAAAAACGTCTGAGACAGAGGTGAGAAACATCAATTTTTTTTTTCCTTCACTAACCCTAACCCTCTTCCATACAACCGATTGTCTGGAGTTGACGATATTTCCATGATAACAACGTAAGACTGCTTCTGTTAAAGTTATTCACGGGTAAAACTCCATCCTTCGCAGGTTTCTGGAGGTGAGGACGGCACAGGACACTTTTTTTTCTAAACAGTCTCTTATCTGGGAAGGACAAGACAGGGCCAGCCGTGGGGAAACGCTGCATTCCAAGAATTCCAGTCTGGCAGCCGTCGTTGAAACAGTCATCTTCGAAATTGTTAGCATTTATTTACAAAACCTTGTAACACTAAATGAGGTTAAAACACTTTGAAAGTCTTTGGGGGCGGATCCCAGCGAGTCCGGACGGACCGTAACCAAATTCGGCGTCCTCGGCGGTGGTACGCGTCCGCCGGTCGGTTTGCGCGTCTGCTAGCACGAGCTGCTCTGCGTGTTGTCCGATCCCGACAAGTACGAGTTGCTCTTTCGGGAATATTTCAAGGAGCTGAAGGACACCCGCATGCGTTCCACCGTCCGGCTGCTTCGGCACAGCAGCGTGTTTTTGACGTGTTGCCGGAAATCGTCGGACACGAAGTAGTAGATGAACGGATCCAGAACGCTGTTGAGGCTAGCCAGGCACAAGGTGGTGATGTAGAAAGCGTATCCGTTGTCCACCGCGCCGTCCTTGAGCAGCGAGTAGTGCAGCACCAGCATGATGTTACTGGGGATGAAGCACACCAGGAAGGTAACCAGGACCACCACGATCAGAACCACCGCCCTCCGCCGGTTCTTGGACGCCGCTCCGGAATCCATCCCTCGACCCAACGCCCGCAGGAGCAGGATATAAGCCACCACGATGACGGCGCAAGGAACCAGGAACACCACCGCGCCCATCAGGATGAAATAAAAATACGGCAGGCGCACGGAGTCGAACGGGTTCCGGGGATCCAGGATGACGCTAACATCGTGGCAGGTGGTGATATCGGGCTCGCTCAGCCGGGCCGTGTGCTGGTAGAGGTACAACGGCGTGGTGGTGAGCCAGATGAAAATCCAGATGGCCACGCAAACGCCTATCGCGACCTTGTTGTTCTTGCGCTGCTGGGAAAGCGGGTGCGCCACCACCCAGTAGCGCTGAACGCTCAGGCAGGCGATAAATAAAACAGAACAGTACATGTTCCCGTAGAAGAAGGCCACCAGGACCTTGCAAAGACCCTCGCCGTAGGTCCAGTCGTTACCGCCCAGGTGGTAGGCGATCTTCAACGGCGTCCAGATGACAAAAAGCAGGTCGGCGAGAGCCAGGTTGGCCATGTATATGGAGGACGGATGCTTCTTCTTGGTGCGGAATAGAAAAACCCAGATGGCCATGGCGTTGGCGGGAAGGCCCACCACGAACACCACGATGTAAACCATGGGCAGGAAGACGGTGGTCAGGCCGCTCTTTAAGGTCTCCGAGGTGGCCGGGTCCACCGACACCTGGTCTGAGAACTGAGGGTCTATGATGCCGATGAACCCGCGACCCTGTCCTGCGCAAAACCACCCCGAAATCAACATTAGTGCATTAGTAAAACTGCTCCGAGTTTGTGAAATCACATCGGAGTGGTAATAGTTCTGGATTTTTCATTATAGTTCATTTTTTTCTCTTTTTCCTTTATTTTTTTACGTTTAGAGTTTAATTTGGGTTTAATTTGCGGTTTGCTGTTTGTTGGTTTTATTTAGTCAAAAAACGCTTCATTTGAAATGATACAAAACTAACAAATCATTCACACGAGTATCATCAATAATAATTGCTAGCATGCTTGCCCAACATTACATTAGGGGCAAACAATTTACTCAGTCATTTAATTCAACTGAGGAAATGTTTTTTTGAAATTGTGGCTGAATTTTTATGAGTGTTTACAGCACCCAATAAAATGTTGTCAAACTTCTTTTTGTCACGGCCCTTGTGGTATCGCAGGAATGTCTTTCCTGAGACAGATGTTATGAAACTATATAAATGTTTAATCATCTAATTTTGTCGCATATGCAGCACTCAGTAAATCGATGCTAGCTAGTTTTGGAATCAGATGTCAAGAATAATAGTTGGTTTAAATGTTGTTC
Organism: Hippichthys cyanospilos; assembly: GCF_059441005.1. Lineage (NCBI taxonomy): Eukaryota > Metazoa > Chordata > Actinopteri > Syngnathiformes > Syngnathidae > Hippichthys > Hippichthys cyanospilos. The sequence continues at coordinate 16,148,322 of NC_142383.1, read as the reverse complement.
AAGTTACTGTAATAATGGGTTTGTTTACAAGAGAATAGCTGCAATTCCTCAACGTTATTATTTATTACATAACCGTTTGAAATTTTGACATACTCTTTCGCTTTCATGTAATGTGGTGGGCCAGATCTGACCCCGGAACCTTTAGTTTGACACCTTTGTTTCCAGAATGCAATCAACTTATTAAAAGTCCAAAGCGATTAAAGTAAATGTTATGATTAAAAGGATAACTCCCGAACGTTAATATTTGTTTCTTATTCAAATTGCGTCGCAGTCCAAACCGCAAATTTGCCTGGATAAAAGGCCCGACTCGGAAGGGACGGAAGCCGAGGTTTGAGCATCGAACTCGTTTAAAGATTCGCAAATGTACCGCTGACTAGTTATTGAGTTTTTTTCAAGTCAACACAGCCATTCGGAGTTTAATTGATCACATTACAAACCTAGATGGATTTGAGAAAAAAAAAAAAAAAAAAACGTACCTGCGCCATCCGCGTTCCAAAAGTGACAAAAGACCATGAAGAAAAGCGGGAGAAAATGAGCAAAGTCCATTTTTCTCCTTTTATTGAATTTGGCTCCGTCCACTAAGGCGATCCGCTCAAAGTTTTGCTTTCGTCTGCGAGTTGCGTCCGCGCCCTGATACCGCGTCCTTTAAGTTAAACATCCGCCAACTCGTCCTCTTCTTCCCACCCTCGGTACCACTGAAGCCTCTTAGCCACGCCCCGAGACTACCTGGCTGGTTTGGGCTTGTGAGGTGTGCTGACGTCATCAGCGAGTCGCCGAACCGGTTACGCCCTTTGATGACATCACAACATTTTACTACACTATGTTTACACGTGCTCTTAGAATGTCACATTGAATTAATAATATTTTAGAAAAAAGAAGATTGTTTAGATTTTTTTCCCCGAATAAAAAAAATACACATATTTATGTATTGTATATTTTGGGATGTATTTTATTTGCATATTGATGAACCATTTTATGTCATAATTGCCGCAAAATATCACGATAAAATTATAATAGTAAAATGAACACTATTACTGTAAAGTCAGTGTATTTTTAAATCTACAATTTATTTCATTTAATACAGTACAACATTTCTACAGGAAAAAGGTATAAACCGTACAGTAGTCATCATTAAAAAAAAGTGTTAAAATGTGCACATGGTTTACCCTTCTGCACTCCTCATCTTTAAAGAATGTTCAGTTTTTTTCTCATCCAACTTGTATGGAAATGAAAATTTGTCGGCCCCATAAGACTCAGACAACCTAGACGTTTCTTTTACAAAAATCTAATCTGTGTCCCCTCACTAGTCTGAACAAGACATTGATTTATATTGTGTTTGCTTATGACATTTACATGCAATTTTTCCATTAGCAGGATTGCAGCTAGCTTAGCGGGTAAAAACCAGGACTGATACTGTAACTATGTACACAATCCTAAAGATCTTGACAGTATTGACATTCAATCCAAGGTTATTTTAATGTTTTTTTTTCTCAAATATTAGGCTGAAGTAAGCTCTGAAAATAGATAGCTTTTTCACACCTACTATAGAGTCTAAGCCAGCGCTGGTGTTTGCTGTGCTCCTTAAAACAGTAACAACGAAATGCAGTCTTATTCCGAGAAGACCAGGAACGCCAGCTAGCAATCCGAGCTCCCGGTGTGTCCGCCGGAATCTGTGGTATACGTGTTGCTCTTCTTGGAGAACTTGAGCGCGCTGAAGGACACCCGCATCCTCTCTACGGTGCGCTGGCTCCGGCACAGGAAAGTATTTTTGACGTGCTGGCGGAAATCGTCCGAGATAAAGTAGTAGACGAAAGGGTCGATGCAGCTGTTGAGGCTTGCTAGGCATAACGTGGTGATGTAGAAACCGTAGAGGTTGTCGGGCGCCTCGTTGAGGAGCAGCGCGTAGTGCACCAGGAGCATGATGTTACTGGGCGCGAAGCACACCATGAACATCACCAGAACGGTGACGATCAGAACCACCGCCTTGCGCCGGTTCTTGGCCACGCTGTCGTCCCCCGCCATGCTGCTACGGAGCGCCCGGAGCATCAGCGCGTAGGAGACGGCGCACACGGCGGCGGGGACCACGAAGCCCGCCGTGCCCATGGTGAGGAAGTAGCCCGCCGCCATCTTCCTCTGGCTGGGCCGGGTGACGTCGTGGCAGGTGAAGATCGGCAGGTTGGCCACGCGCACTTCCTGGTCGTACAGATAGAGCGGCACGGTGAGGAGCCACACGGTTGCCCAGATGCCCGCCGAAACCGCGCAGGCCACAGTTCTCTCGCGCCGGCGCTTCGCCAGAGGGTGCACCACGGCCCAGTAGCGCTGCACGCTGATGCAGGCGATGAAAGCCATGGAGCAGTACATGTTCCCGTAGAAGAAGGCAACCAGGACTTTACACAGCCCTTCGCCGTAGGTCCAGTTGTTATCGTTGAAGTGGTAAGCGATTTTCAGCGGGACCCAGATGACGAAGAGCAAATCTGCCAGCGCCAGGTTGGCCATGTAGATGGACGACGGGTGCTTCTTCTTGGTGCGGAAGAGAAACACCCAGACGGCCATGGCGTTGGCGGGAAGACCCACCGCGAAGACCACGATGTAGACGATCGGCAGAAAGACGGTGGTGAGGCTGCCGCTCAGGACCGTAAGAGCATGCTGGTCCAACAAAATCCCATTGGGGGTCTCGGTGCCGGTGAAGCCTCGCAAGTCCTCTGTGGGAGGAACACAGTACGTGGTAGGAAGTATAGGTGGGATCTCATTCGCTGCCGGCCCTATAAAAATGAACCTTTGACGGCTGAAGTCGTCAATGGCACCGAATGAGTTAAGAAAACGGTTGACTTCCATAGCTGTAAGTGCAGCCCAGAAAAATTGGATCTTTGACGTCTATAGCCGTCAATGGCACTGAATGACTTAAAAATTGACTTCTATAGCTGTCAGCGGAATCCAGTAAATTTGGATCTTTAACGTCATTAACTTTGGAACACAATCATCAACATTTTTGCTGATTTTCTGACCAGTGTAAAAAAATATTTAAATATGTACTCTAAGTTGCACCAGGAACAAACTGATGTGATATCACACATGTAAACAATTATGTATGAGCACTTAAGTACTGTCAACAAAACAGGACATCTCAAACAGACCGTAAAACACTATCGATAAAGTAAACACGAAACATAAATATTCCAGCAGATGACAAACAAATACTTTTATTGCGTTGGCCTGATTACACATTTTAGTTCCCTTAGAATTGTGCCATTTCCTGTTCAAGTACACGTAGAGTTTTATTCGAACAAAGGACGATTTGTGCAATTCGTTTCAGGAGAATCTTAATTCTATAAAACATCAATCATATTTTGCATCTCATGTTTGTTGCACGGAGTTCCGGAATTCCATATCAGTGGTTGTCATCCACTATTGTTTGTTTGTTTGCCTGGTATCTTTTGTGGTGAATTTAAAAGGGCAAAATTGCGTAATCTGCATTATCAGATGCGGCACTTCCCCTGTGAGAATTTAACCGGAAGTTAAATAACGTCACAGTCAAACGCCACTTTGTCACGTGACGGCAACTGAGGAAAAAACCTCTTTTGACCTGCATTAATCACTTCCCCAACAATGTAAAAAAAACTCCATACTCAAGCAAAAACTAGTATATAAGACAAACTATGATTAAGACACAAATAAGATCACGTCTTCTTCTTGTGTCCGCTTTAACGACCGCTGCAATTGTTCCGCCCAAGAAAGGTAAACATAAACGAACTCACCTGTGTCACACGAGCAGGCGTGTAGACAAAAAAGGAAAACGACGAGTACACAAAATCGTCCACCCCACGGAGACATGGCGGACCTTGTATCTAAAGTTGTTTTGATAAATAAAACAACAACAAAGACGTCGTCGTCTGGGGAGGAGAAGGTGATGTCGGCGGGCGTGGCGCCTCGCGCGTGCTTCTCTTAAATCCCCGCCCCAAGCAGGTGTTTACACCACCGTGACGTCACTCTGTCACATGACTGCGCAGAGCCAATCGTGGCGCAATAAGGACCTTTTTTTTATTGATTACACACCTACATATAATAATAATAATAATACTAATAATAATAATAATAATAATAATAATAATAAATACAAAATATACGTTAATGGTAGTGAAAAATGCTGGGAGTGTAAATCAACGTATATTTGAAGGAGTAATTTGTTACACTTATGAAAGCGCCAAAAGCGTTTAAATGGGTAAAAACTGTAGCAAAAATCTTTCCTCTGCTGCCATCTTGTGGGCAAAGTAAGAACTGACTGAGAGATAGTACTCTTAATGGTCGACAGGAGGCAGCAAAAGCACAGTCAACGTCAAAAGCTTGCAGCTTTATCTTTGCTGGCTTTACTTAGCATGATTATCATTCCAAAAGAGGGTCACAAAGTGCTTTCAAACGTATTTATTTAAGAAAGAATGAGTGAAAAAAAATCAGAAAAGAAAGTGAGCAAATGTACAAAACATATGAATACTGACTTTGCTTAATAATACAATATAACAGCTTAAATAGTTTTAGTGTGCAACATGAAAAGCCCCCTTCATTGTGTTTAAATGATTATCATTGTTTCACATTTATGTGGTGAAAACAGAAATATTCGTGACAAGTTGAAAATGCCAACCCGGAAGTGGAGTTGGACTTTGGGATTCTAGTGGTTGGATCGTTCAGGTTTCTTCAGACCCCATCCCAAAAGTTCTTGAAGATCAGGGGTGTCCAACGCTGGTCCTTGAGGGCAGCTATCATGCTTGTTCTTGATATTTGCGTCCTCATTATTAAAGCAACTCACAGGAGCGAGCCTGATCATTTAAATTGGGTGTGTTGGAGTAGGGAAACTTCAAAAACCTGCAAGGTAGCATCCCTGAAGGACCGAGTTTGGACTCCCTGGTCTCGGCTCTTTGAGGAAGTTGATCAATTTAGATCAGGGCTGTCAAAACCTGGTCCACGACCTCTTGCTATCCTTCATGTTTTTGATAATTCCTTCCAAGACATTTGATTTGAATGATCAGATCTTGTTCACGAGCTGAGCATTGGAGTCGGTTGTGTTGAAGGAAGGAAACTTCAAAAACATACAGGATGGTGGCCCAGGAGAACCCCTGATTCAGATCCTCATCCTGTTATGTTTCTTCTGAAGAGTCTTGGAGAACATTCAAGTGGTAGGAATGCACTGGAGTTCTTCTGGTCATCTTGGATGAATCAGACCAGAAGTTTCTTGTACAGTTCTCCGTGGCTCCCTTGCGAGGAATCTTTTTTGACGGATGAAACATTTCGCTGGGAGCTTTCCATGCGGCTGGACTTCAGAATGGTCCTGGTGCTGGACCTGTACGAGTCCGAAGAGCTGGTGCTGAAGCTCTCGGCCGTCTTCTGACACCTCAGCACCCCGGCGAGCTCTCGCTGGCACTGCGACGAGCCGAAACAGTAGAGCACCGGGTCCAGCAGACAATTGAGACTCCCCAAACACAAAAAGACCAAGTAGGCCACGTACGAACCCTCGGGGGCATCACGGGCGTGGCCCACCCCATTGTGGAGTTGCGCATAGTGAACCAGGAGTAAGCAATTTGTGGGCGCAAAGCAGAAGAAGAAGATCACCAGGACCGTCAGCGCCATCACCAGAGCCCTGCTCCTCCGGCGGGAACGTCCGGGAATCCCGCGAGGGGCCCGGCTTAAGGACCAGATCACTCGGGCGTAGGAAGCGACGGTGACCAGCAACGGGATGACAAAAAGTGCGACGCACAAGATGATGAAGTACACCCCGTAAAGCCCGATCGCCTCACCCACCGGGCGGACATCGTGGCAGGTGGTGATGTCCAGTTCTTTCAGGTACAACGTCTGCTCCGACACGACCAAGGGTACGGATCCGGCTAGGGAAACGACCCACATGGCAACGCAGGCTAGGATGGCGTTACGGGGCCTCCTCCACGCCAGGGAGTCGATGGGGTACACCACGGCCAGGAGGCGGTCCACGCTGATGCAGGCCACCAGGAGAACCGAGCAGTACATGTTCCAGTAGAACGCGGCCGTGACCACGCGGCACATGTACTCGCCCAACATCCAGTTGTTCCCTGCGAAGTGGTACGCAGCCTTGAAGGGCAGGAGCACGGCGAAGAGCAGGTCGGCGCACGCCAGGTTGAGCATGTAGATGGCGGCGGGTTTTTTGGGGCGGACCCGGCGCCAGAAGGCCACGGCGGCGCAGGCGTTGACGGGCACGGCGAAAAGGCACACCGCCGCGTACAAAGACGGGATGATCAGCGTGGAAAGGGGGCCCGTCAGGAAGCTGCGGACCTCCTCGGAGATGCCGCTCATGTTGCTGGGCCTCGGGGGGCCTCGGGCCCGCGGGGTTCCGTTCATCCTTGGGGCCACTTCTAGACCGTAGACATCCTCCAGGGTGAAGGGTTCGTCGGTGAATGACGTGTCGAAGTAGGAGAACATTCGTCCAGAGGCGCTTTCTGGACACAGGTAATGTGTTAGTGTCACATTTTTTTAGTAGCACGCTAACAAAATTCAAAACAATTGCTACTACTCCCTCAGCAAAATGTAATAATTTATTATTGAAGTTAAAGTTTCTTTATTATGTATTTTTTTAATCTTATGTGGCTAAACAAGCCCTATCTTTGAACATAAATTCTCCACCAGGCACTTTCTGGGCAAAAATCAAGATAGCATATTTGCTAGCATGCTAACAAAATTCGAGCTAACAGCTAGTATTTTCTGAGCAAGATTCCATAATTTATTTTACTTGAAGTCAAAGTTTGTTTTCATTATTATTTTCAACATTTTTTAATGGATTTTTTCATCTTATTTGGCCATACAAGCCAGATATTTGCTGATAAATTTTACAGGAGGAATTTTCTGGGCTGAAATAATCTGTTAATATAGCATTTATGGCATGAATTCATACATTGCTGTATTATTCTTGTTGACGTTTAGGTTGTTTTTCATGTTTTCTTATTTTTAACACTTTCTTGTAGTGTTTGCACTATATGGCTACTTAAACCCTATAATGTTTGGCAATTTCTACACAGTAAATTGATTAGTCGATTAGTATTTTGGCATAAGCTATGAAAACCATATTTTATTGAAATGCACGTTGCAATATATTAGATACTAAACATTGGCAAATTACATGAATACCCCTGGTAAAAATTTAATTTCTGTATGCCAATAGAGAATGAAAAAGGAAATACACGAAAATTTACAAAACTTTAAAAAAAGAGCTTTACAGTAACAAATAACAAATAACATAATTTAACATCGGATTAGACTCAACCGACTAAAAACGCGTGGGTGACGTCATACCAACTATTGGTTTATTTAAATATAAAAACAATTATACTACAAATCCATGTAATGAACGCAAAAATAGTTATCATTTTAAAAGTCGCGTAACGTTAAGTTAATTATCGAGCTTTTTTTTTTTTTTTTAACTTACTGTTGTCTTGGGCAGCCGATGCAGCGCATGCGCAAACGGCAAGCACCAGCGTCAGCACACGAAAAGTTGCTGGAGACATTTCACAGTTTCAGCAATCAAAAAGAAACAAGAAAATTAAACGTTTCTCGACGAGCCCGTGGAGCTTCTCGCACGCTTGCTGTAGTGTGCTGCTGATGCTCTCGGGTTCCCAGGATGTTCTGCCGGTTCGGCCCACCCCAAAAGTGGGCCTCGACTGGCGGCCAATCAGCAGCGAGCGGACCGACATTCTTTGAGAGCTGACGTCACGTTTCCCGTCACCCCTGCAAGCCGGATGAGGCAGGGGTTCGTTGACCCATCTGGAGTCTAGACATAGGTCCGAATGTCCAAAAAGACACCAACGGCAGGAGTGATGAAAAAGCGTGGGAAATTAACTTTTATATTTGCTAGAATTTTAAAACGATCTTCACAACAATTTTTACTGTCTAAAATTTGAAAATAAATAAAATGGTGCTTCAAGAAAGTTCGAGTGTCCCCCAAAAAAATCAAGACACTTGCTCAAATGCTATTTTTCTCTCTTAATTAAAGCCATTTTGTTTTCGTGAACGATAATAACCTGTGATAGACAAACGAAGCTTTATGAAGCACTTACCGTATTTTTTTAATGCCTCCAGATGGCACCTCATCAGTTTAACAGGGGAAATTAAATACATTTACCTTGCACTGGTGTTTTTTTTTTTTTTTTTAACCAAGAGCACCATCTAGAGGATTTAAAAAAAAAAAATCACAGGTGCTTCATGAAGCTTCATTGTTCAGAATCCCTAATAATAACCTTAAGCATTTTACAGCTCAACAAAACGGATGTAAACACATTAGAGACCAGAATGATCAACAAAGGAGGTTAAGTGAAGACTTGGCAAGGTCCTGTTGACCCACATCCAAAATGAAGTCTGCGGCGCTGTGCCAGGTACTAAAAATAAATAAATAAATAAATAAATAAATAAATAAATAAATAATCGTATTTGCTTTGGACCATTATATAATTTTTTTGTCTGCTTCATCAAATCAGATTTGACTTGCCGAGCGGCAACAGGAAGAGTCCGACATGGCGACTTCTTCTAATTGGTTTCACTCGTTTCCATGACGTTCCAAGGACAAGCTTTTTCGCTCATGTTTCCACGAGATAAAACGGTTTCCTGTTGTTGACGTCCGGAGTTTATTTTGGGATCTTGCAGCGCAGTAAAAGTAAATAAACGTTCTTCCTCTCGCTGCAAATAAGGAAGATTTAGGGGCATATTGTTTTTAAACTGCCAAGGCTTCTTGCTAATTTGACTAGGCGAGAAGATAAACAATAATGACGCTAACACCAAACGCTAACTCGAAATTTAAAAGCTAATCCCAAATGTACATGTAGAGTCCTATTTTAAAACCTAACATTAACCATAACGCTATATAAAGTATCATTAGCTATTTGGGATTTTTTGCTATCTTAACGCGAATGCTAACGCTGTTGGCTAATGCCATTATTATATTTTGTTGCTAAGGTTTTGCAGATTCCACTTGCACTGTTATGGATACATATATATATATATATACATATATATATATATATATATACATATATATATATATATATATATATATATATATATATATATATATATATATATATATATATATATATATATATATACATATATATATATATATATACATATATATATATATATATATATACATATATATATATATATATATATATATATATATATATATATATATATATATATATATATATATATGTACACACACACACACACACACACACACACACACCACATAAATGTGTGTTTTTTTTTCTCTTGTGTGTGTATACATGGGAAAAAATAACCCAAAATGAAAAAAAAAATGAAATGACAAAAAAAGAACAACATAAATAAAAACTGTGATGGATGAAAAAGCATTTCTAATAATCAAACTCACAGTCTAGATGAAAAAATATACACAGAACAATGTATAATAAACCATAAAACATACTGTAAAATAAATAATATTGTATAATAATGAAAAAAAACACAAAGAAAAAAACTCATGGTAAATAAATAAAACCCTGTGATAAAAAGTACACTGTAAGTAAAAAAAAAAAGAAAAAGAAAAAGAAATAAATTGCTGTCTTGCGGATTTCACCTTTTCCAGGTATGTTTTTGTATCGTAAAACCTGCGATTAAACGAGGCAACAATAACATTTCCATTCATTTCAATGGGGAAAGATATTGGCAGAAGCTGGATGTTGAACCCGTAACCCTTGTCACTATTTTGCCAAAATTCCTCCCAGTTGTTGATTGGCTCTCCACGCAAGCTCGCCGCTTTAGTCACAGGATGCCTGTAAACTATTTTTGTGTCCCATGCTAAACATAAACATTCACTCTGGCCTCAACATTAGCAAGAATGTTGTTTGTTGTTTTTAATAATGACGGTCGTGACATAACTAACAGATGGCCGACTTGAAAAACACCAGCATGATTTCTTGCTTGTGTACTGAAAAGATGACATGTGTGAACAGCTGGACTCCAACACGTCAACAGCTAGCTAGTTTTCGATGACATCAGAATTTTTCTGCGATTTAATTGGTTGGTTGGAACCAACGAGCAAGTAATTAGTTATTAGAGTGTGATTTATTTTTATAAATGTTTTTGTCAAGGCTATACAGTGAAACTTCGGTTTGTGAACCACGTATTTTACGAATAATTCCGTTTACGAAAAACTCGACGTTACAATGGCTTCTTTCTGGGTAGAAAGACAGCGCACAATCATTGCACTATCAACAGCGGCCAGAGGAGGCGCCAAAAACAAAGACTAAACCGAATAAGGCACTAATCTTTGAATGATAAACTAAATCAATTCCAAAACATCTAAATGATTTCACGGACCCCCTGCAGTCTGGCCAGGGATCCCCAGGGGTCCACGGACCACACTTTGAGAACATTTTGGAGCGGCACAGTAGTTTTTTTGAAGATATAACATGTATTTTAGGGTATCGTCCGTTAATATCACAGATATGGAAAAATAAATAGGTTAATAAATAGGAAAGAAAAGTGAAAATGAATGAAGCAAAGGATGTGGAGCAGCTCGTGTTGAGACAAGTTTATCATCTCCAGCAGATATTTCCTCTGCACGTAGTTAGCTATGACATCACCGTAAGGGATCATATTACCATGCCAAATCGGAGATATGGAAAATTATCTCCATGTTAGGAAAAAAACCTAAACTAAAAGCAAGATTGTATCATCTATTATACGCGGACTTTCACCTTTGAATGTTGTAAAGCACTCAGGCGGGTAAGGGTATGAAAAAGGCCAACCCACATGCGAGTTTTTTTTTTTTTTTCTTTCTCTCATGGGCGAAGTAAAGCGAAACAGACGGCGAGCGGAGCTGCGCGCGGGTCAAAAGCTCACATAAATATGGGGAAATATTTGTTTTGGCTGATTCTGCTGCTCTGTCTAAGTGGCACGCTTCAAAAAAATGGTAAGAGATGAGCAAATTGAATGTCATGGAAAAGTAAGATCATTATTTGCGGGGTATTTGGCTTTTATTTCATTTTTTGACTCTTGTGTTGATTCAGGGGAAATGTTTGGTTAAGGGTGTGTTTATGATGCAATCCCACTGTTTTTCGTTGTGTTTTTACAGCTGAGTTTCCTAGGACACTTTGTTCCGTACGTTCCACGCTGAACGTTATTCGTCTGAGATTTTAGGAGGAAAAAAGGGCAGGGAAAAGAGTCCAAAATGCCAACGAATTAAGATTTACTTCAAAGGCTCCATTCATCTTGTGGAGGCATGTGGATTTTTTTGGACAAATGAGTTATGGATCTGGAAAAGTCATAAATATTAGTAACTCATATATATTAGTATGTTTTTTTACATTGCGGTTGGTTTTGACATTTTCAAGCATAAAAAATACATTTGGAAATGTCTATTTAAGACTTTTAAAATGAGGATGGGCTGGTATATATTTTTTAGTATCTATAGATTTGGAAAACCCTGACCAAGGCCTTTAAAATGAGGTATTTTTTTGTTGTATTTCATCTACATTGACATTTTCAAGCTCTGATTATGGCTTTTAAAATGAGGGGATTTTTGTTGTTGTTTTACATTAATTTTTGAGACTAATAGTCATCATGACTGCCCTTATTGCGCTATTTTTTTGTTTTATCGCCTACCTTATTATTTGCTCGATTATGGAATGTAATCTGCACGGGGAAGTGAACAGAATTTCATTGTGTGTGTACTATACTGTGGTATTATTATAAAAAATTGAGTCATTATGTCTGAGCCGCGTTAGGCAATATTTCGGGAACGCATCATTGCGCTGGTGTACTAAACGGATTTTTTTTGTGGCAGGCAAAAAGAACTTAAGCAATGGAGGGAAGACAAACTCAAGCGGCGCGCGTCCCAGAACCTTCAAAGGACGTCCGGTGCCGCAGAGCCGCCTCATCTCCTCAAACTGGACGCAGCGTCCCATCTCCTCGCCTCCAAGACTCCGGTTGCTTAGCAACACCACGGCGGGCTACCTGGACGGCCCGCTGAGCACCAAGGTCCTCCCGGCCGTCTACATGCTGGTGGTGGCGGTGGGGGTCCCGGCCAACGTGGCCATCCTGAGCGCGCTGGCCGCCAAGGTGCGAGTGGTCTCCTCGGCCATCCTCTACAGCAGCCTGGCCGCCTCCGACGTCCTCCTGCTGGTTTCGCTCTTCTTCAAGGCCCACTATCATCTCCACGGCAACCACTGGGTGCTGGGGGAGGCCGCCTGCCGGGCGGTGACGGCCTGTTTCTACGGCAACCTCTACTGCTCGGCGCACACGCTGGCCTGCATCAGCGTCCAGCGCTACCTGGCCGTGGCGCACCCCTTCACCTACAAGCGTCTCCCCAAGCGCTGCTACGCCGCCTTGACGGCGGCGGCCGTGTGGGGGGTGTTCGCCGCCGCCGTCCTCCCGCAGCTGATGGTGCGGCAGAGCTACTGGATCCCCGAGCTGGGCCGCACCACCTGCCACGACGTGCTCCCGCTGGACCTGGGTTCCCACGTCTTCCTGCTCCGCTACAACCTGGTTCTGACGCCGGCGGGCCTCCTGGGCCCGCTGGCGGCGACGGCGCTGTGCTACGGTCGGATCATGTGCGAGCTGCGGCGCTCCAATCTGGACTGGGCCGCGTACATGAAGGCCTGTTCTCTGGTGTTCGTCATCTTCCTGGTGTGCTTCACCCCCGCCGGGGTGGTGCACTTCCTTCATTACGTGCAGCTTCTGGCGGACGGGAGCGAGGGCTCCTACGCCGTCTTCAACGGGGCCGTTTGTCTGTGCTGCGTACACGCCTGTTTGGACCCCTTCCTCTTTCTTCTCATGTCCAAATCCGCTGGATCCAGGTTGTACTACGTGGCCTCCAAACCGAGAAGCCTCAGCACGTCGTCTTGAGAACATTTACAGAATCGATATTGACTCAGGGATTGGATGGAACAAATCGGCTACATTTCCAGATACAGAAAAAAACAAACATGATTTTGTTATTATATCATCATACAAAGGAATTTTGACCGGGTAATTAGATACCTGGAAAACCCTGATTATGACCGTTAATATGAGATATGATTTTTGATATCATTTTTTTAACGTTGTTGCTACATTTTCAGAATTTTAAGCAAAAAAAACAAAAAACAAACAAATAGGTTTTCTGGTCATTACGTTGTTTTACAAGTATAATTTGCACACATAATAAAAGTTTAAATATAAGTAAAAGTTAAAAGACAAAGTTTTCTCAAGTGTTTTCTTTGTGCATGTCATGTTGACACAACTAATGTTTTTTTTTTTTAATCGCTTATTGTCTTTGAGGCTTGTTCAGAAGCTAGCTTAGCACAAATGTAGCGCTTCTCCTCTCACAGATGAGACATTTCCTGGACTTCCTGTGACAGGAAGCAGTCAGACACGCCTATAATCACACAATCCCAAAAGAACTGGAAAAAAAATGTGCACGCATGCTATTCCGCTTGTGTAACTTGGCTCTATTTAAATAAAGTTTATTTTTATTTGCACTTGATTTGTGTCAGCTGTTTTTGCCACAATTTAAAACATGCGACTCCCCATGAAGTTGTTCTAGTAGGCTTTTCCTGACAGTTATTTTTGCTTTACCTCATTTTGAGTAGATGAGAGGTCGCAGGTGTGTTCTCGAAATCTCTTTTTACATATTTGTATGTGATTTATATTAGTGTTTTCATTCCAATTGACCTGCAAAGATTAAAGGTCATATTCTTGGCTGAATGTTTTATCTTGGTGTCATTTGTTTACGTCACATAATGAAGCATTTAAAGAGGGGTGTGGAGACTTTTTTGGCCGCTGTACAACATGAAAACATTTGCACATTTGAAGAATAAAATTTATACGTTTAATTTACATGCTTTTCCGAATAAGTTTTCATTTTAATGTTTACAAATTTAAAAAAAAAATACGGTCAAAGAAAGGTTTTGGCGGTTGCAACGGATTAATGGCACCACCTGCTGGTAGCTGCGATAAAAACAACAAGAAAGCGTTGAGTTCAAATGAGATATTTTATGCAGACGCCACACACGGCATTCACCACATTGATTTTTTTTTCTTATTAAAATAAATCATCCAGGCGCGCAGCGAGAGAAAGGACACGAAAAGACATTTTGCTACAAACATGCGGGCTTTGGAAATAGGAGTGTATGGCGAGCGTTGGGAAAACTGTGCTGCATATTTTCTAGCGGGATTTTGGAGTTTTTGACCATGAGGAAACCATCACAAAAAAAAAAAAAAAAAATTCTTGGAGAAGTTCAGCTGGTTGCTTTCTATGCTAAAGCTAAACTGATTCAGAGTTAAGCTTTCAATCACATTGAGGGATTCAAAATTAGTGCAATCAAAAGAAACATGGCTTCAAGCGTCGTTTCCCGTCGTAGAATTTGAGAAGATTACAAGCCTCTCAGCTTGGAAGATAGCAAATATGGAGGTCATGGGGTAGAGCATCTACGCAACACCACAACACAGAAGATAACAAGAGAGCAGCGAAAAAAAGCTCCCGGCCACGTTTAGGAAGCAAAAGAGGCACCACATGGGAGAAAAAGGCCTTTGAGCTTTGAGCTTATTTTTTTTTGTTTTTGTTTTGAGGCGGGAGGTACAAGACGAGGAAAAGACACGATCGGGGAAGCGACGAGAAGAGCGAGGGGTCTTTGAGCACGGCACACATGAGGAGTGTAAAAAGCAGACGACTGGGTTTTTGTGCGGAGCTGCTTCTGTTGCTGTATGGCCTTAAGAATACAATTAAACTCAAAAGCATCACAGGTCACGTTGGAATTTTGATGGCTTGTGATGGGGGAGAGGGATTTTTAAGGAACTCCCAAAAAAAAAAAAAAAATGAAGGGTGTAAGATGAATAATAACTCATTCAATGCCAGGGACGTATTTTCACGTTTTTTAAGAGTCCCCGCATAAACTCCCAGATACTTAATTATCAAACGGATACTTAAAGACTTTAATTTCCAGATACTTAAGTATTAAATCCATACTTAAGTATCTGGGATTGAATGTCTTGACTCTTAAAACAAACGTGGAAATATGTCCCTGGCATTGAATGAGTTAAATTGAAGAAATGTTGAATTTTGCTTTTAAAATGCCAAATTTCTTTTTGAAGATGGGAGAGATAACCAATATATAAATAAAATTCATATATGGGTGTGGGCCAGTAGAATGGGACACTATATATATATATATATATATATATATATATATATATATATATATATATATATATATATATATATATATATATATATATATATATATATATGTGTGTGTATTTGGTTAATGAAAGGAGTAATGTTTACATGAGGACGTTAGCGCGGGTGTCAGGCAGCCGCAGGCCCACGAGCCCGCCGCAGACCAACACGCACGACGCCAGCAGGATGGGGATGGCCTTGGTGATGCCCACCAGAGAGCCGAAGATCAGATTGCCCAGCACGGCGGCCAGCTTGCAAAGGGCGTTGCAGAAGCCGAAGCCCGTGCCTCTGCGGAGGAAGAAGGTGGTGTTATATTTTTTGCATTAGATACAACTAATACATTGAGCTGATAGTGTGCATAATTTTTTTTTTTTGTTATAGTAATCTGTAGTGGATGTTAGTAGCCACCTCCTGTCAGTAGGGTAGAGCTCAGTGGTGACCACATCCAGGGAGTTCCAGGCGGAGATGCTGAGGCCATTGTAGAGGCACAACATGAAGATCATCATGGACTCGCTGGTGCCGAACCACAGGAAGAAGCAGCTGATTCCCGAAAGCACCATGGAACCTCCTGGGGGGATGTGCATAGAATGTCTATGTGAAATGCAGGTATTATTTTTGTCCACTAGAGGTCACCCCCCACATGTGTGAATGTAGTATCTGTGACAGCTTCAAAAACGCCGTAGCCTCACCCTGTGAGTGATATAAATTCATTTAACAAACTGCTACAGAATAGTTTTCTGTTAAAGGCGATGATAAAAATAATTTAGGAATTTTGAGATGTTCCCGGAACACACATGAGAACTAGAACAAGAGCAAACGCTAGTCAGCTGACCATTTTTTTAAACCAATTACTTTAATTGAACCCTGACAAATAAACTATTTAAAATTTTACTTCAAAAGACACTTATCAACTACAGCATTTTGCATAGAAATTGTTTTAGATAGCTTCTCATTATCTTTGCATAAAGTTCTAAAGTACTTTATCGTTTTTTGTTTTTTTTTCACGAGCCTTGCCATTTTTTAACACCGTATGTCAAGGGCCGCTGACAATAGATGACAGGCCGCAAATGGCCCCCAGGCCGTAGTTTGGATGGGATAGAAAACACCCACAAAGCATAGCTAAAAAAAATAATCTACTTTAGTATATTAACTATTCGCACGTGTCGTCACATCATACCCAACATGCTGAGGCGGCCTATTTTGTCCATAAGGAGGGCCGAGACGATGTTGCCGGGCAGCACGGCCAACGTTCCCAGAAAGTTGACGAAATAGACCCAGTATGCACTGTAGTCGTCATCAAAGGTCATCTGGCAGCCCGTCTTGTTATGGTGGAAAGAGCTGTTGACCACCTTTGAGTTGGTCAGCTTGTCGTCGTCGATATCTGCAAGTGGGACGCCAGAACAGTCAGTGGCCACTAGAGGGCAGTATAACATAGACATACTGTGCGAAGAAGGCAACAACAGCAAGCGTCTTCCCCTTAAAAGCAATATTTAGTTTTTTTCAGATATTTGATTTGATTTATCGTCTCATTTTCAATATATTCTAGTCATACTGACACAGGGGAAAACGTGTAATGATTACATATAATAGTTTATATTTTAAAAAAAAAGGAAAAACATGATTTTTTGTAATCTTAATCGAAAAAAGTTACGTAAAATCAAAAGTAAAAGTGTGAAAAAAAATAAAAATGTATATTTATTGTTTTCAAAATATAACGAAGTATTTTTTTTTTTTTAAACAGAAAATCAAAAAGTTGGGCATCTAAACCTCCTAATTAGGCCACGCTGTTCCGATTGTTTCCGCCCTCGCATGCTCGGGGGCATGAAAAGAGACTTCATTTCCCATGATGCATCGCCAGCACCTTGCATGCCTTTGCTGATTCCATGTTCAGCACTTTTCTCCGAGTGCTGCAGGGGAAATCATTTGAAGGCTCACGCTCCCACAAGATCTGATTCAGCTCGGGTTGCTCTCACCGCCTTCAACTTGCACTTCTGAGAGCTTTTCATTGCAAGTGAAGGATTTTCTCGGCCCCGGTACCAGGACTGCGCCCGGTGCAAAAACATACCCGTGTTGTAAAAGAAGGAGTCGACAAATGTGCAGTTTTGGAAGGAGGAGCCCACGGAGGAGACGTCCTCAAAATAGCAGTTGAGGAATGACGAGTTGACAAAGGAGACCGCCTTGAACTTCATGCTAATGAACCTGCACAAGGAGAGAGCTGAGTAGTTTACTTCACCGTTAGATTTTTTTTTCTATATTTCCACATAAGCATTTGTTTTTTTGAGTGATAATAGTTCAATTTGATGGCATATACCAGCAGTTCTCAAATGGGGGTCACCAGAACCAATTGCAGTACTTGAAGGCACTTTAAAGGGGTTCTGTGAGATTTTAACAGGGTTCTTTTAATGCCATGACCGGAATGGTATGTTAAGATTTTCAAACTAAGAGCAAATTAACTGGAACATGAAGCATCTTTTTGCTATGTTGTGTTAGAGCAGTGTTTCCCAAATAGACGGGCGCAAGCAATTGTTTGTGTGCAAGCATATTATGTTAGCTAATATTTTTGACCAGTTTCACACCATATACATGTACGTAATAGCTGCTCTTAAGTAACATATAAATAAAGTTAACAATACTATTGAAAAGTTTCATGTGAAGGTTTTTTGTTCGTGTGCATAGTGAAATTCATGTTAGAAGCATGGCGTTGATACTTAATGATTATCATTGTTTTAAGTGATTTTAGTGCCCTCTTGTGGCACATAACGGAATTTCAAACCACTTGTTGGATTTTCCCTATTCATGCAACATATTTTTTTAGGTACGGTGAAAAACGTCAACAAATGTGTATGCACATGTATTTTCTTTGTATAAGTGGAAGTCATATCCAGGAGGAGCAAGCGAATCGCGGCGATAAGCCGTTTCATTTCCTGGTCGAGGCGAAGGTAACGGAAGCGGGACAAAAATGAGGAGTCATCGCCTTTCGTAGCATGTTGAGGTGCACATCCAAACGTTTGTGGGTCCGGTTACCTGTCGTTGAGGAAAACGCCGTTTCTGTGTATCTGGTTCTCCAGCGTGAAGTTGAAGGTGAAATCTTCGATACGTTCGTTGGTGTGGATCTTCACCCGGGAGGCGTACTCGTCAGCCTGCAGGTGCTTGATCACGTCGGGGAACCACACCGACAACCCGTAGTATCTGCATACGAAGGACCGGCTGTAATTTACCTTGCTAAGAAGCATTTCTCCCCCAGACTTAAAAAGATAGAGAACCCGAAAGCATGAAACATCCACGATAAGCTTGACCTTACCCGAAAGAAAGCGTAAACCAAACGGCTGCCAGTTTCATGGTGTTGTCTTTTACCGGGTAATCGAAGCATTTCATGAAAGTGGACCAGATCTGTTAAAAAAAATGACAAAAGAATGATTTTTATTTTTACATCGTGTCTAAACAAAACAGTATTTTGAGTGAACGCCATTTTTTTCGTTTACAAATTGTAACAAATCAAATCATAACAGAGAGAGATCACATTTCACGGCTCTGTAACGTATCATATCGTAACATTTTATAAAGTAAAACGTTGAAACATACCGCATGTTATATTCCATTTCATCAAATCGCATATTTTTTTGTGGGAAACAAACACCAACATCTACAAGCGGCGTTTCCGAGCTACGATTGTGCATCTTTTATGGATCGTACACTTTACGTCCAACCTGAAAGTTCAGAATTCAAACAAAAACTGACCCCTCGAAGCTCATTCTTGACTTTGGAGAAAACCTTGAGAACCGGGTTGGCCGTCTCGCTCTGCATCTCCACCAGCTCGTCCAGCAGCTTGGGGATCTTTATCCGGTTGACCTGCAGGGGGAGACACTTGTCAGTCCTGTTGGCTGTTTACCACGAGGGGGCGCCCTTGGGCATGCCGACTCACGGTGAAGACTCTCTCGGGCTCTCCGCGGGCTCGCATGTTGGTGTCATGGATATGCTTGAGGACCATCCAGGCCTCGTCGTGTTTACCCATCTAAACGGAGGAGCACGGTGCATTCAAAAGTTTAATCAAATCCAGTTCAGCTGAAAACGTTATATTGCGTATTATACATTCTAAAATTTCACACAAACGCTTACCATTTTGTGTACGTAATCACACGTCTATAATTACACTCTCACCTGTAAGAAGAAACGCGGGCTCTCGGGCATGAAGGTGAGCGCCACCACAGCAGATACGCAAGGCAGTGCACACACCACCACAAACACTCGCCAGCTGTGGAACTGGTAGGCGGAGCCCATGCTGAAACTCCAACCTGTACACACAACGCGGCGGCCCATCCGAATTTTGTCAACGTAAGCGTCAGAAGAAGAAAACGGCTACCAAAACGTGTTAAATTAAACGATCGAAAAGCGTAGACACAAGATAACGTAACACCACACCGTATCATAACACAATAACACATAACACAATGTATCATAACGCAACACATCGGAATATGCCGAATTTTGTATCGCATTCTAAAATATCCTAACAATAGCGAAAAGAAAAAGATGAGTTGCAAACGGCCATTACGGACATTCACGGCTGCGGAATGTTAGCTTTAGGCGACGTGAGCGTGTTTGCACGTGGCCGCTGTGAGCTTTCCTCCGCCCGGTCCGGTAAAAAGCTCATTAGGAGGATTCCAGCTATAATGGACTGTCGGCGATGGCTGACTGCTTGCGATACTCAAGGTGATTTATGTGGCTACTCTACAGTAAGTGAGAACGCCTCCGTCAAGCGCGCGCACACCAGAGCATCCAGACAAATCTGCCTTACACTGCAACAAACACACATTTAAGATCGGTCACAGCAGCAGATTTTACAGTTTACTTTTTCGGGACGATAAAAAAAAAAAAAACGACACGCGCCTGGCCTTTACTCACCGGCAGTCAATGTAAAGAGCACTGCGGCGAAACCCATTTCCCACAAACCACTGCGTCTTACAGGAAAAAAAAAAAAAGGTGAACCAAGAGGCGTCCAATCAATTGACCTCGATTATGATCCTTCCGCGCCGCCTCGTGTCACATTAATGCGTCTCCTCAATCACTTCCTGCGATATGTAAAAAGATGGATGGTACTTCTTTACCGACTCCTAATAGATTTTTGGGGTACGGTCATGGAACGGCGACGGGGAATCGAGAAAATAAAACGATTCCATTTACACAGACCTGGATTAAAGAAGTAAATAAAATGTGTGGTATGGATGCCGGAACTCATGATGTATGGAGCCCCTTTGAAATATTTTTTGCAGCCAAGGCAACACACCAGCACAAAGCATTTTGGAAATAAAAAAATAAAAAAATAAAAAGAAGCTTAAAAGAGTGTTGTGTCATCCAATTAAAAAAAATGGTGCTACATTTTTAGTGGTATCTCGAGGCACGCTTTATTCAGCATTTCTAGAAGATTGATCTCTCTTCATGTTCAAATTAATTTGCCCTTAATTTGAAAAGAAACGCTGTCCCTATCATGGCATTAAAGAATATTCAATTAGATTTGCTGATACCTGCAGAAACCCTGTTAAAATCTCAAGTACTGTAAAAAAACAACAAAAAACGAGTTACTAGAAGAAAAAAAAAAGAACTCATTCAATGCCAGGGACCTATTTTTACAAGTTTTAAGAATCCGGACATTCAATCCCAGAAGATGCAAAAACGTAAATAAACAACATAGTTGCTGAATTTACCTAGTTAAGTCAACCAACCTATTAAATGTTGGTAAAAAGTATTGAATAGTTTCAAAAATACCCACTTTGGAAAAACCTGTCTACAATTCAATGCACGTTTTCCCCTAGATAGATAGATAGATAGATAGATACTTTATTCATCCCCGTAGGGAAATTCACATTTCCCTACCCTCTCATAATCTTTATTGTCACCTTTCTCTATAAGTTTAGTTTCGTCCTGCAAGCGGCTTCTCTTTCTTCAAGCGAGTGTTTCACTACCCCCCAGATAAGTGCTGTGCCCGCTTGGGGTACTTCATCAACGTTATATATGGAGTGCCTTCCAGCTTTCCATCAAAACGAGTAATCCGTTGTTTCTCTCTAAGACTGCTGCCCCGCATCTCTTCACCTTTCCATTATCACAACAGGTTCATACGTCAAGTGCCACCAACAACCTACCTCCAAAAAACTGGTTTAATGCACGGGTACATTCGTATATTATACTAGGAAAAAAAATGGTTACAGTATTGAATATGAGTGACATTTATTTCAATTGAGTAATCAGATCAAGGTTTATTTTGCATTATAAAACAACAATCAGCCACATGTGATGGCTATGACTTTGAATATGTATGGATTTAAAAAGCAGGCCTGGCTTAGTTGTTTGGAGTATTTTGTTTTTTCCAGGATATTTTCCCCGTTCTTCTAATTTCAATGGAACATTGAAATGTTTTTTTCCTCATCCCTGACATCAAAACTCCTTTTTTTTGTTGTTTTCTGTTTCTTCTCCCTCAAAACGCCGCCCGTTATCATTTCACCTTTCCATTATCCCTCACAAAGGGTTCATAAATCAAGTGCTCCCTGCCAACCTGGCCTCCGCTCTTGTCCGCCTAATCTCTTTTGCCGCTCCACATCGCACGTGTTATGAGGTTACGCCTGTTATTTCTTTTTTTTTGGTTTTTATCGTTTTCACAAGCACAAATGTGCCTTCATGGAATACACGCCGACAGTTTAATTGATCATCTTGAAAGAGAGGTAAAAAAAAAAGCATGATTATTTCATTGGAGGCCGATTTTGCTTAACGCAGCGTTTCTCTATTAGCTCGCGCAAGTTGTAACTCGAGAGGACTTCTGTCGATTCACAAACGAGTCAATCAGCAACAAAGCCTGGAAAATCAATCGGAAAACTCCCGCGAGATGATCGGCTGCTTCAACCTTCCTCCGAAAAGGAAACGCCACTCAGAAAACAACAGCTTAGTTTTTTTTGGCTATTTAGCAATGCTCTTGTTATGTTTCCAAAAAGGACACATTTTCATAATTCAGCATAATGGACAAACATTTCGAAAATACATTTTGGATCATATCGTGGTACTAAAGTCAATGATCAATAAATGAAGTATTACTTCCTGATGGGTATTTTTTTTTTTTTTTACATCAACCAAATCTAAAAAAATAGATTGCAAACAAATAGCACACACAGAATTTCGGTGTAAGAGCTCTAAATATATATATATATATATATATATATATATATATATATATATATATATATATATATATATATATATAAAAAATTGCATTCTCAGAAAACTGAGAGGTTACTCATTGCCTAATTTGATTTTTAGATCAATGGCATTTCACATCGAAAGGAAAGCAACAAAAGAAGACACCAGGGAGCTGAAATTTCACCAAGGTGTTAACAACATTACGATTTTCAACATGGCACAGCCACTTAGTTATCGCACGAGAAGCAGTGTGCCTTCCCTTGGCTAAAACACCGCAAGAAGGTCCCAAAAATGTTCAAAATGCTGCACAAAGGTTAATCATGTTTTCTTCAGTCACTCACCATAGTGCGGTATGATGGCCCACGCCATGGCCGAGGCATAGATGCCGCCGATCATCCAGAACATGCAGAGCCAGCTCAGGTGCTCGCCGCGCTTCTCCCGGGCCAGCACCTCGGCAAAGTAGGAGAACACAATGGGCACGGCGCCGCCGATCCTGCGGGTAGTCGCACGTAATTAGACATCAACGATATACCGTGCGACCTTCTATTCATTGTCTCCGCTCTGAACTATTCCGGGCATATCGGCTGAAAAACGATGCAAATACCCAAATCCTGACAGCATGCGGCAGAAGAGGAAGGTGCTGTAGCCTTGCACGAAAGAAGAGAGGAAGGCGAAGAAACCGTTGGCGGACAAGGATATCAGCAGGCACTGTTTGCGGCCCAGCTTGTCCGACAGGCCGCCCCAAAAGAAGGCCCCAAACATCATCCCCAGGTACACGATGCTGCCTGGAGAGAGTGAGGGAGAGGATGCTTGCCTCCTGAGGACACTAACGGTCAACAACGAGGCGTTCTAAAGAGGTCAGACTGTCCAAAAGTAATATTGATTTAATGTTTGTTAATTGTCAATTGCTTTGAATTAAACACACAATTTTCAATGTCCAGTGTCTATCAAAACAAATCTCTTAATTCTCTTCTTAGTCTTAAATTCTGTCCAAGCCAGACGTTAAATTAACCCAAGACGGGACTGGAGAAACCTAACAACTGCAACAATCGAAGTTGCATTTTTAAAAATCAACCCGAAACGCAAAAATGTATGATATTATTGCACTACAGGAAGTTGTGGTTCTTTTCCTGTTGGCGTGATAGTGCAGCATTGGAGCGCATAGTTGTCAAGCCAGTAAATAATAGCGTAGCTTTCGACGTGCTAATAAAAATGCTAATGTCTCTGGAAGGTGGGGGTGAGTCTTCATTTTTTTTTTTTCCCGTCCTCTCTTTGGCGCCATGTTTGCAGTGATGGGACAGATAGGCTAAAAGTAAAACGCTCTTATCGAGCCGCGCAGACACGGCGCCGAGAGCTAGCCATTCATTACGCGACGACAGCTGCTAGCTCGCCACTGCAGAGGAGGCCGTATAAGCGAACCCGCGACCGGCCGGCCGATGGCGGGACATGAATTTGGGCCACAAAAAAATACCAGGGTTAAGAGTGCTGCAAAATGGAGAACATACAGTGCGCCGGACAGAGCAAACAATGCGAGATGCAAACGCGTAGCCACGGCGCTCTATCTGAAGGCATCGGCTCATTTGTTTTATGGCGGAGCTCGCGCTGAGTTAGATGTGTAATAAAGGAAGGGGGAGGAGGAGGGGAAGGTGAGGTGGGTGGGGGTGATGTGCCGGGATTCTTCCCGAGATTGGATTTGTTATTTCCTATGGGGTTCAAGCAAAGGTCAGACCTTTGAAACATACTCCGTCCTAACAACAGAGGTGAGGCAAAAATGTTGTGTCGTTATCGCTTACGTGCATGTGACAATGTTGAGTTTATATATATATATATATATATATATATATATATATATATATATATATATATATATATATATATATATATATATATATATATATATATATATATATATATGAAAACAAGTAATAATTGTTCTGCACCAGCACGTCTCTTCCTGATTAGTTTGTTAAATGATTTCAAATAATATTATTCGTAAAAATGACAATACATTTCCCAAATGTGAAATATACACACACCATAGAACAGGTGAAAGTGACCACCACTGTAATTTAATTCTAAGAATAATAGTAAATGACAAAAAAAAAAGAAAAAAACGATGTTTCTGTGGTTTATTCGCTGGAAAAATGCCCAACTTTTCCCTGGAGGCTTTTTATTATTATTATTAAGCTTATACGATCTCCACGCATGCTGATTTGTGCTTCTTTAAAATCTTAACTCCCCCTCGACGCCTTTTGTGCAATGTTCTCGCTCGTCGGCACGCAGCGTCCCGTCGCGCTCGAGGCGTTGCGAGCCACTAATTTCCTCGTTCAGGACACGGGGATCTCGACAAATGATGGATGATTCCCAGACGAGCTGGTTAATTACACAGACACCTGCCGAGCCGTGAGCCACGTTTACCGTCAACGTCCTCTGTTCTTTAATTAAAGAGAAAAAAACATTTAGACTCCAAAGTTATGGGTGTTGTGACGACGAGTCAAATATGAAGATGAATAAAGACGGGGAAGGGTGTCTATTGTGATGAAACAAAGTCAAAAGCCCATGGTGAATAACGGAAAGGCAGCCATTTTGTTTTGATTGCTAATCTTTATTTTAATGATTGCCAGCACTGTCAATGAGAAATTTGTCTTAGCGAATTTCTTTCGATTGCTAGCAGATTTTAATTACATATATTTTTCCATCACTTAAATAGCTACAAAACATAAAATAATAGGACTTCACTGGAGTATGCTAATTAGCCAGGTAGCTAGTTTGTGTGCAGAGCCGCAAAAAACAATGAAGGCCGGTTATTTAGTTTTCTGGCTAGAAGCTATCTTAGCATCCGTTTTTGTACCTTGCTTTGGACACTGGTGGAAAAATATACATGTTATTTCATTTAAAACCATATAAAATCCCGTTTATTTCATAAGCAGTATTTTCTCAGAGTTTAGTAACAGGTTTTGACTGCATGGGTGGCAGCTGCAGACAGCTACTTGATGTACCGATGAGGAACACACTTTTGTTTAGCGAGTGGAAGGTCCCTGAAAAATTGGGGTCATGGCTAATTCCATGGACTGGGTTTGAGAATCACACCCTCTTTGGGAAAGAAATAAAAAAACAAAGAAAAGAACGGTTCGGTATTCATAAAAGATGTTGACTCGGGTTGTGTTCCTTGTCTCCCATCTCTCTTATTGCTAACTCTGAAAGCAGGTTACAAAAAAAGGCTTTCCCTAGATTGGAAAATGTACAAATATCCAAAATGTCCTGCAAAGCTAAAGATTCAAGATCAGAACCTTTCTAGTCTTAATTACAAAACTGTGTCCAATTGCTTTGTTTGAGTCTAACCCTGGAGAGATTTATAAGACGGCTCCAGTACAGAAAACTCCTTAAATGATTTTCAGTTTTTTCAAAGAGCTATCACGACTGTCTCTCTTTGAATGAATGCACTCCAGAGGCCACTATTGATCACTCAGATTTTATTTTTCCACCCGCGAACGTATAGTTTATTTTTGTTGTTAGCCACTTAGTGCAACATAATGTGACTCATTCCTTTGTTCACCCCCTCTCGTCTCCTACTGCGAGATGACTCACGCGTGGAATGTGGATGAATAATACACCATCTTTACTCGACGACCTCATCATTAGGTACACCTGCACGATCAGTTCATGAGGGCCGATTTAAGTGGCGTGGCAAGAGTGTGAAAACTATTTTATACCTCAAATAATAGCAAATAATGATAAGAGGTTAGAGTGTGGATAAATTAGCAAATGTTAGATTTGCAAAGGCGAATCTAAAATAGAATGAACCCATTTACTGTTGTCCTAGCAAAAATGGATCCTTGACGTCTAGAGCCGTCATTGGCAGAGAATGAGTTTCATGATCTTTCACAAAATGGCAGATTGTCGGTTATTATCCTGCACGCAAATTATTATTATTTTTATTTTATTCAATATATAAATTCAGTGACGTAACGGACTAGTAGAATTAACTCATTTACTACTATCCCAGCAAAAATGTTCTTGACGTCTATAGCCATCATTGGCAGTGGATGAGTTAAATGTTCTTCCACAAAATGGCAGATTGTCAGTTTTTAGTCTTTTTTGTTTTATAAGATATATATATTCAGTGATGTTTAGAAACAAGTAGAATTAACTCATTTACTACTATCCCAGCAAAAATGTACTTGACGTCTATAGGCATCATCGGCAGTGGATGAGTTAAATGTTCTTCCACAAAATGGCAGATTGTCCGTTATTATCCTGCAAGCAAATGATTGTTTTTGTTTTATTCGATATATAAATTCAGTGACGTACAGTGACTAGTAACTAATTTACTGCCATCCCAGCAAACATGGATTATTGACGTCTATAGCCGTCGTTGGCAGTGAATGATTTGAATTGTCAAAAAAATTCCCATTGCACCAATATTCCCGCTTTAGAAAAATAAACGCCTACCACAAATATAGCACGGCGTTTCTTACCAAGCCATCCGGCACCGGAGTTGGGCACGCACATATCCGTCTCGGCGCTGGGCAGGACGAACCCCACCACGAACACCTCCACGCCATCCGACATGAGCGCCAGGCCCAGCACGAAGTAGAGCTGCCACTGGAACCTCCCGTGGCCGCACTCCTGCATGATGAGCTCGTATTGCTGGGCCAGCTCCTCCTCGTCGGCCTGCCGCTCGTTCTCCAGTTCCTTGCGGCTCTTGGGACCGTCGCCCGCCGGCTGGCCCAGGGGCATCTGTCCGTCCCGCGCTTTCCCGTCCTGGTAGGCGGGCACGCCTTGGTACTCGCCCTCGTAGATCTCGTCTTCGTCGTCGTGGCCCTCCGTGGCGTCGCTGGACGCCCCGTCCTCGTCTGCATTTTCGCCGTAGCGCCCGTCGGCTTGTCCGTTGATATTATAATCGTTCTCGTCCTCCTCGTCGTTATGAAATCTATTGTAGCTACGGTGCGCCGAGTATTCGTCCGAGGCGCGGTCCACGGCCTTGCTGAAGTTCTTTCCCGCTTGCCTCTTGGCTTCCTTAGCGATGTCCTTGGCGCCTTTGACCAAGGAAGTCCTGTTGTTTTGCGTTTCGTTCATCTTGAGCCGGACAAAGCTGAGAGCTAAGTGTTTGTAAGTAGCCTATTTCAGCAGCTCCAGTGGATGGAGCTGAGCGGGACGCACTCGGGGGAGTTTATAAGGTCAAGCCAGCGACGGCCGGGAACGCCAGACGGCTGGCGGGATATTAATTAAGTGCTGAGGTCAAACCCCATGGAGTTGAAATTGGAAAACTCCTCAGTTGTCGGAGAGCTGGGCGGACGAGGCCATCAGCCTGCAGGAACACGAGGAGAAAGAAAGAAAGGACTCCATTAAAAGTTAGCTGATGAATACTCGACTGCGGCGGAGAGCAAGGGCCCACTTGAAACTGTTAGCTTCTAAATCTTTTGGACAAAGCTCAAGCAATCGAAGCACTCGCCGCAAATTATAGTCGCAAAACTGTTTCACTGATTCACTGGCAGCCCAATTAAAGCAGACCTTTGACGCCTAGACTTCAATGAATGAGTTTAGGATGCTAGGATGCTTTATGTGGCAAAATTCTGATGCCAAAGTTGATACACACACGCGCACACACACACATACACTATTGTGCTCATATATATATATATATATATATATATATATATATATATATATATATATATATATATATATATATATGTTTATTGGGTTTTTTTCCTGGAAGAATGCACAAGACTCTCCAGGTCATTAACAACCCATGCTAAACCTAGCTCCACCCCTACTAAACAAGAATTATATCTTCAATTGAGGTTTCAATTAAGTATTAAATACATTTTTAAGAATCCTAATAAGGCACGAGATTCTACTTCTGGCTATGAGTGAGTTTGCTTTTCAAAATCTGTAGGTAGTATAAATTATTAGACATTTTTATCTTCTTCAAAAATCAGGCCGTAAAAGCTTGCGTCTCTCGTGTGTCAAAGCTAATTCATTTCAGTTTGATGAGTCCCGTCCAGGAACACATGGCAGCCCGTGTGAGTGAGCGCCCTCGAGGCTCGCTCCACGGTTGTCGCCGTCGCAGCACCGGCCCGGTCTCGCCAAAAACCTGTCAGCCCATCAGGGCCTTGTCGCCGGTACCGCAAAGCCCTTTAGCTATTAGTGGCAGGCCAATAACAAAAAAGACACGTGTGAAGTCCCGCTTTGAGAAGTGGACACTTGAGATTTTGCTTGATTTTACAATGATGAGACTTGATCTGCGTCAAAATGAGGCCCATTTCTGCCATTTTTTTGTTACGTGTGCCCCTTTTGCACATTTCAGACTATCTTTCAAGATCATTTTTTCCCCGAGTCTTCATGTATCTGTCTGGTCCCTTAAATGAGATGAGGCATACAAATATGGAAGGAAAATGTAGTGTTCCTGTCATGGCATTAACCCATGTGGCATTATGTTAGAAATTATGGAAATTCCTGTTATTTTTTTTTTTTTATATCATTATATTATCAATGGGGCAAAAAAAAAAAGCACTAGGGAGCTGAAATTTCCACCAGATGATTAAAATGCAACGATTCTGACATTTCTATGTGATTGCAGCTAGACGTGCGAGATTTTGTGTACAAAAATAATCATTGTCCAAATTTTGGCTCATATAAAACCATTATAATTACAGTTTTTGACATGCATTTTAATCTGATTTGTTACATTGATTTTTCTGCGATTTTTGCAACATTGTGTTGCGCGGCGGTCAAACTGTCAACAAACAGAAAATTCTTCGATGACTCGCGTTTCACCTCAAGACAGTAGGTGGCGGTCGGGACCAGTTAAAGTGTCATTGTGATTGGGAGGTTGAAGGAAAAAAATAATCACAAAAAACTTGAATTATTACACCTTTAAAAGCATTTAAGAAATTAGGAAAAAATGCAATGTATAGTTGACAAAGTGTGTGTACAAGGGTTAAAAGATGCGCTGATGCCTGCAGAAACGCAGCGGAAATCTCACACATTCCCGAAAGTGCCTTCAGGTACCCCAGTTCGAGAAGCACAGTATTACCACACTGCAGTTGCATGCACCTGGATGAAAAGTGTGTCATGTGGTACGCGCAGACTGTACTCTATATCCACAGATGTGAAATCCATCTTTTCCACATTAACGCTAACCTGCTAGCGGAGCATTGGTACGAGCACGCTCTCAGGAGCAGAGGGCTGCAGACGTTGGCCGGAGCGCCCAAATGGAGCGTGGCAGCTTGATGTATGGCGCCTCCGCTCACCTTTTGCTCGGCGCCATGAGATAAAACATCAGTTGGGATCAGTCATTTGAACGCAGGCGCGCCAGGGGGCTGGCGGCAAGGCGCCCGAGAGACTTTGGTGCAATGCAGCAGCGAAATGAAGCGGGAAATGGCTCGTAACTAACTTTTCTTTGGAGCCGACGGGTGATGAGGAGGCAGCTGACCCTGGCCGCGGATGCACCTGTCATGGGCCACGACGCCCTTTTCAATAAATGCCTTCGGGAGACTTTGTTATTGACCCAGCAAAGTCTTTGGAGCGGCTCTGGCAAAAAGGTGTCTGATTGGCTCCTTTAATTAAACAAAAACAAAAGCTTCAGGTAAATGCTTTATTTGAGAGTGTACGCACTATTTTATTTATCATCAGTGAATGTAAGAACAAAAATGCAAACTTTGTTGTGAGTGTAAAATGTAATTTATTTCAAGTTGTACTTTTGTACTTTAACGACCAATCACGGTTCACCTTTTTTCTCCAAGCATGTGACGCCATTTTCAGTCGACAGCAAGAGACCAAATTTCTTTTTAAGGGATTCATTATATCTGAAAAATATCAATTCTAGATTAAATCTACATTATTTTATTAAATTTTAAAAAATATGACTGCTACATTATTCACAGAGTATGATTTGACAAGCCTGTTGACGAAGAAACAACCGCTCCCGAGGAAAAGCAACCAATCAGAAACTGCCTGAGACACGTTTATTTTTATTTTATTTTGCAGTTTATATTTACCCGTACTACTGTGTACTCCTATTAACTTTATGAACAAATACCAACTATAGGACCCTGAAGAACACTAGGATGGCCTAGTACCGTTTTATTGTTATTATTATTAGGAAAACATGGCATGGACTTTTCAGCAAGCAGTAAAATTCCCGAGGGGGAGTACACAATTTTCCTGACAGCGGCGCTGTAACGGCCCGCTGACACCACGCCGGCACATTCATTAATCACTGACGAGAATGCTTACTGTACTTCTACTTGGACGATGCTTGGGATAAAAAAGTAGAACGGCTTACTGTGTTCTACGCTGAGCGTAAGCATGTGACATCCAGGTTGACAATATGGAAATGTGGCGCCCTGCAGGCTTGCTGCAGCGCCCGCAGATGGCTGCAGTGAGCATTGGCTAATGTGCATCATGCGAACAAAAACCACACGCCAAAGCACTGCTGCAGATGCCGCACAAGCCAGCGCACAGCTTTGTTTGGACAATCGTCTTTTAATGGACATGGCAGATTCCCCCCGCAAAAAAAGTTGACAATCTCCATTTAACTTCATCTTATTGGTAATGAGAAGATTTTCCGCTACAATTTTCCGCAGACCGACTGCAAGCAGACAATGTATCTGCAAACAGCAAATTATGTGGGGTACGACAGGGTGGACATTTTTAGTTTGTCAGGATTTTACTAGCACATGGTGAATCTCCACTTAGCAGCATGATTCGTTTAGCTAGCTGACGGTGTATTGTTTGACAAAATTCAAATTTATGGGAGGTTTTACGAAAGCTTCCCAAACACAGCGGGGACTCAATAACTGATAATTAACAAACCAGTAAAAGAATCTTGAGAATAAGAGTTACATCACAAGATTTGTTGTATGCATGTATTTATGCATGCACTATATACACGATTACATATATATATATATATATATATATATATATATATATATATATATATATATATATATATATATATATATATATACACATACATACATATATTTGTGACTCAAGATTGGTACGCGGTCTTTAACAAAGTACTCCAGTAAACAAGAAGTTCACCAACTTCCAAACACCAGAAGAAAAAGTAAAAATGAGTCAGAATGACAGGCATAGACACTTCAGTCAAGTAACAAGGTATTTGTCCCTCTTCACCTCCCTCCACCGATTCCACCAGAGGAGGCTCCAAACTTGGAGCAGAACTCCGCCAAAGTGTCTCGGGAGTCCTTTGCAGCCCGTGGCTGATTTCAAGCGCACGGAGGAAAAGGCATCGATCAACGTGGGAGGCGTTTGACACGCGTTAACGTCCCATAATTAGATTTCTGTGGGCTGTCCCGCTCGATGAGCATCCATCCTACAAACCCCCTCCCCTCCTCTTCCCAACGCAACACCTTCGGGTTCGCTCACGCTGCAGCGCTTTCCTGAGTAATGACTGCATGTGTTCCCCCTCTGCCACCACCCGCCCCCCGCCCCCCTTTATTACACACCCTCTGCAGCTTCACTCCAAGGAGCGCTTGCTTCGGTGCCGTATTTGCCGATACGTGCCGGAACTTTTCCAGCTCCCCCGTGGAGCATTTTTGCCAAAAGTTTTCTTTCAATCGCTTCCTAAGAAGGATAAAGAGCATTCCGAGACGTCGGCAGTCCGCGAGGAGAATCGAAATCAAACGAAGCACTCACCGACGTTGAGACTGCATGCCAGCCAACGCGTGGGAACGTGTGAGCTCCACGCTCGTTCCGATTGAGATGCTCGCCGCTCGATGCTGCAGTCAGACCACAGCAAGAGAGGCTGGAGGTGGTTGGAAAGCGTGAGCGCAGGAGGGGAGGGAGGTACGGAGGGAGGGAGGGAAGGATGTAGGAGGAGCCGCACGGAGCTCGTACGGACTGAAATAATCAATAGGATATACAACAACTGGGTGAGACAGTCGGCGGAGTATAAACAGGAGCGCGGTGCGGGCGCCGTGTGGGGGAGTTGGCGAGGATGCAGTCTGAGATGGGACCCCTGGGAGGAAGTTCACTCAGGGATGACGGTAGTTTTCGAGATCGCTGATCATTCGTGGACGGCGTGGCGAGTAAGCGGTTAGAACCTCTACCGCACAGTTCTTGGATTCTGGGTTTGAGCCCGGGTCCGGTCCTCCTCTAACAGAATTAGCGTGTTCTCCCCGGGCGTTCCAAAAACATGAATTCTTTGAAAATTTGAAATCGTCTGTTGGTTTCAATATGAGGATGGTCTACATCAGTCCAGTATGGATCGGTTCTCGACAAAAAATAGCTAGGAAAGGTCACAGATGACTAATGATAACTCCTCGGAAGATGCATGGATGGATGATCTCATTTCTACCAGCTGCTACCTGCAACTGCGTCGATACTTGTCAGATAGTTACGATCGCTTTCAAAACAATGCGACAGAAGTGAGTGTGTGATCTTAAACTTCACACCAAACTCTTGCTATCATTTTAATAAGGGTGCTATCCCTCCTTTGCTTTGGTTCCGATAGCTACAATCTAGCAAAAAGTCAACAGGGCATGAGAAGAGTGTGTGGAGTCTTAAACCTCACACCAGTCCTGTCAAGAGTACTGTCCCTCCTCTGGTATGGATCTGATACATCTACAATTGCTAGCAAAAATTGCTTTCATTGTACCAGAGCAGCAGAAGTGAGTATGAGGTCTTAAACTTTACATCAATGTTCAGGTTTCTTGTATAAGAGTGCTGTTCCACCTCTGGTAGACCTGACACCATCTACAATCACTAGCCAATTTTGTTTTCATTGCAACAGAACAAGAGGTGTGAGAGCAGGGTCATAAACTTCACTCTAAGGTCCTAGCAATTAATTGCATGAGAGTGTTGTCCCTGCTCTGGTAGAGCTAATGTCATCTACTATTGATAACAAAAACTGAGTTGAATGCAACAGGGTTGTAGAATCTAGCATGGGGTCTTAAACATTACACCAGAATCCTAAGGATTCCTTTATGGATCTGATACCATCTACAGCAGGGGTGGCTAACTCATATTTATCGGGGGCCGGATTGTAGTTATAATTTTTGTCAGAGGGCCGGTATGATTGTGAAATCAAATCAATTTTAGGTGTGTTTGTCACACGTCTAATTAGTTTTGAAGTAAGAGCCAGGTAAAAACTGTTCAAAAGAGATATTGGGAACAAAAAATGCTTGTTATTTGTACCCCCAAATTTTTAAATGTTGAGGACAACTTGCAAATTTAGTATTTTAACCAGAAATTTGAAGTTTGCTCAGGATTTCGCGGGCCACATAAATTGATGTGGCGGGCCGGATCTGGCCCCCGGGCCTTGAGTTTGACACCTATGATCTACAGTCATTACCAAAATTGATTTCAACGGAACAGGACAGGAGGAGTGAGTAAGGGGTCTTAAACTTTGCGTCACAGTCATGGCGATTTCAAGAGTGCTGTTTCTCCTCTGGTAGATCTGACGCTATCTACAATCACAAGCAAATTTTGCTTTCAATGTAACAGGGAGAGTGGGGTCTTAAACTTCACACCAGGGTCTTAGCTATCCTTTGAATGAGAGTGCTGTCCCTGCTTGGGTATGGATCTTCTACCGTCTAGCAAAAATATCTTTCTACACAACAGGGCAGAAGAGGTGAGAGTGGGGTCTTAAACTTCACTATCATCTCTGGCATTTCCTGAAAGACAGGTGCCATCCCGCGCCGGGTTTTGCAATCGCTAGCATAAAAAGATTACTGGACAGCAACAATTGCTTTCAACACAACATGGTGAGAGAATCGATTGATGATTTTTCCAAATTTGAAAAACAACCCGAATCCAAACGCCCTACGGATCAGGAAATGCCACGGCAGCTGGACGAGTGCAGCGCAGATGTCTGCTGGCTGAAAGGAACCAATCGTTACTCCCCAAAACCCGCGGAAAGGCCAAGATGCACATAATAGCCTCTGGAGGGCCATTGTAAACATTCAATAAGCAATCCCCTAGCGAGACCCCCTCATCTTCTACAGAAATAACCACATCTCAAGCAGCCAGGAAGGAAGAAGGACATCCCTCTCGCTCTTCACAGAAAAAAAAAATCCCTCAACCATTTGCATTTCAATCCAGCAGATGTCAGGGAATGATGCGTGACGTCCAGAGAGCAACTCATTAAGCCATGCCGTTACCATTAGTGATAAGTAAAGACACTAAAACCACATTCTGTTCGGGTTTCGGTGATTTTTACACCCCGAAGAAGTCATCGTTTGGAGGTGTCATTAAACGAGCGGAAAAGCCGCTGACTCAGCATGTGGCCGCATCGTGAGGCTCGTAAAAAAAAAAAAGAAAAAAGAAAAAGGCCTGCTGGTGTCCAGATACCATGGTGTGGAATGGTGTTAAGTAATGAGAGAAATAGCCTTGAGAATAGCCTAGGCAGGTTAACTTGAGGTTAATTACATTTCTTAAACACAGAACGGGGGAGGCGGCAGTTAA
Source organism: Hippichthys cyanospilos (assembly GCF_059441005.1). Classification (NCBI taxonomy): domain Eukaryota; kingdom Metazoa; phylum Chordata; class Actinopteri; order Syngnathiformes; family Syngnathidae; genus Hippichthys; species Hippichthys cyanospilos. The sequence continues at coordinate 16,113,512 of NC_142383.1, read as the reverse complement.
AAGAGAGTTGCAGAGCAGGAACGGTTAAAAGAGAGGATCAGTTCATTTGGTTTATTAGCTCCACGGGCCGACTAGTGGAAAGGTTGATGGACGAATGTAAATTCACTTTACAACTAGGATGCGGTTTCTGGAGGAATCGCATGTAAGTGTCAACGGGCTGAAGGAAAAGTGGCGGATGGATTTTTAATGATATTGAATGACAAAGAATACTACATAATGACCTTTAATGCTGAGTTTGGAATGATTTGAAAATGTCAAAAGTAGAGGATGAAGTGTAGAAAGCGGACGATAAAACATGATCGAAGAATTTTTGGCTTTTATGTTGGAATCTGGAAAAATGTATACATTATGCAGTAGTAGGAAAAAATCTACACTTTGGAGTTGGAACGGTTTGAATCGGTTAGAAAATGGAATTAGGAGGAGAAAAACTAAACAAGGGATTTTGGCTCGGAAGGAAGGCAACAAAGAAGTAAGGGTACAAGAAACAATAACGCGTGAAAGCATGTAATGAAAGGAAGCAAATAAACTAGGAAGTGAGGAATGAGGAAAAGAAGGAAACTAGGGAAGGAACTACACGCAGAAACAAGAAAGTAAAAAAAAAACAAACAAGTAAGGTGGGAAAAAAGAAAACTAGAAAAAAACGAAGAGAGGACCCAATAAAAATGAAAAAAAGAACCTAAAAAAACACGAGGAAGGAAGCAAAGAAACGAAGAAGCAAGAAGAAAAGGCAAGAAAAGAAGACAGGAATTCTAAGTTCCCTAATCGCCACATTAGGGAAAACCATAAACAAAACAAGGCATACGGGTGCAAGGAATCAAGAAACTAAGGAAAAAAGGAGGCAAGGAAACTAGGAAGACATGAATCATGCAGGGTGATTCTAATAATATTTTTACCCAATATGGCCACCCAATTACCGTGTAACTTTGTCCTGTTAAAGTTGGGAGTAAAAATTGCCAGATATGTTGTAAAATTCGCCGAGTTGGCAACGCTTAGGAAGAAAATGAGCAACACAACTTCCAGACGCTAATCGCATGCAACACGCTGACATCTGCGCACGAGTGGGCGTGGGCACTCACAAGTCCGAGCATGAGAACGCGTTGTGTGGCGTGAGTTGATTCCAAGTGACGTGTGTGGGAGCAGCGGTATGGTCACACGAAACATTTCTTCATTTGAACCAACGGCAGGAAATTGGGAAAACCGCGCGGCATTGAAAGCATCAATTGGAATTCCGCAGCACTGAAAAGGGATTAAGCAATACACAACACAGCAAATCAATCTTACATTTGTTCGTTAAATTTTTTAAATTGTTTTCCAAAAATAAATTAAGAACTTATATTAAGTGGCTATTCAGAAACACACGACATTAAACAGCGTTCATAGTAGTATGTATTTGTCGATTTGCAATACAGTGGTACAGTGGTGATGAGTGCAGAGAGAGAGAGAGAGCTAGAGAGAGAGATGCCTTTTTAGGATTTTTAATTTGTACGTTTTTATTTTAGATTTCCAGAGATCTGGAAATCATTTATAAGTCCACAGGAGCAGTAATATTTATTTTTGGAATTATTTTGAGCATGTAAGTTTACTTAGGTTTAGTTTGGGGTCATGCAAAGTGCTTCTAGGTTGATGTCATGGCTAAAGTGCTAATGATATGCTAAAAACGCTAACATCAGACGCGACAGCCCAAAATGGCATGTTTCACATGTGTTTTTATGTGAATATGTGCAATGCTAGCCGTAGCGAATGTCAATTTTATGTTTGTTAGTTCTGCGGTGTAAATTGTAGAGGTACCGCTGTAATTGAGTGGGGCATTTGTTTATAATAAAAATAACAAAAACAAAACGACTAACATTAATAAGAAAATAGCAAGGAAAGTTTTGCCGAATGTTAACTTGCGTTTGTAGGCCGCTTAAAAATGGAAAGAGGGCCACAAATGGCCCAGGCGCCACAATTTGGACATTTAGCATTGTATTCCTCGTAACCAAACACACAAAGCAGAACATAGGAGGTGGTGCACTCCTTAATTTGTCATCTCTCATTAAGATGGAGGCTAATAGATAGATCTTGTGACAGTGATGTTAATTGCCTCCCCTCCTTGTCAGCCGGAGGTTGCGCCGAACGAGGAGTGAAGACGACGATGCTCGCCGATAATTAAGCATCAATCATCCTGCTGTTGTTTGTCGTAAACACTATCTACTGATTTTTTTTTTTTGTCGGGTGGAAGTGGGCTGCAGTTCTAACTGTTGTTGAAAGCGCACACACAAACAAGCACTTTCCTTTGGTTTCATCAGCTCGGTTTCAGAGAAGATGCGGCGGATGGCTGAGCGATGAAGGGAAACGGCGGCGATTCCTGCAAGGCACTTTTTACTCCCCGCAACACCTCCTCCCTCTTACTCTCGACAGCGAGGAATCATGTGTGACTCACAGCTGGGAATTCCTTTGGGTGGCGACGGCAGATGATGTGAGGTGCGTCTTCGCCTCAGCGCTCGCCTCTGAATGGAGGTGACAGCTTGCTGAGTGTGCGTTTGTGTGTGATGTTATGGATGTTAGCTTTGGGCTAATGGCTGATTATAAACAGTATATTTCTAGAGTATAATTTCCTCTAAATTGATGTATTTGGTCCCAGTCTTGGAGTAAAATTTACACTTGGGTTTATACTTAATATTTTACTCATTTACATGTGAATTTTAACCATATTTACTTATTTACAATCGGGACAAAATATAATCTATTGAGAGTAAAATGTATTTACGTAATTTACTGTTGACATAAATGTACACTATTCGCGAGATGGCCAGGTTCTTAAACCCCGCGAATAGCGGGCTTCCACGGTAGTTTTTATTTATTTATTTATTTATTTTACCTGTGGATTGGTCGCCATCTGAACATACAAAATTTGATGCAACAGTGTAGCCTGCTGGCCTATTATTAGATCGCAGCATCACCAACCGTTTTTTTTTGTGTAAGTACTATCATCCCCCGCTATTCGCGGGTAGAGGGCTACGGTTGGATCACGAATCGTAAAGTGTTGCTTATTATTGAAAGTCATTGGAATATAACGCACATTTTTATAAAACGCTGAAGAACCATAAAACGTTTTTCATGGGGGTGGGGGGGGGGTGGGGGCGGCGCAATCTTAAAATTGGATTTAATCTCATCCTCCAAAAATATCAAAACGATGAGGGGAAAAAGGGTCAACTGTAAATACAGAGAAAAAAAAAACGTGTGCAACTGCAGCGGTCAGCCAATGTCTAGCTTTTCAGCCTTGGTCAAAATTAAGTCGACGCATGATTCAAATACCAGCCCAGACCACTTTATTGTTCCTCATACGCCTCAATTTTTGCTCATTTTACATTTGTGGCCCTGCTCACTCATGAAAATGGTGGAATTTGCTGAGCTGGCAAAAACTTCCCTGTCTGGCAAAGGTCAAAGCGTCCCCCGAGTCGTTGACAAATGACGTTCTGCTCTATAGACTTTTATAGCGATTGGTGGGGGCAAGCTGGTAGACGGATAAAAATGCTGAGTCATTCAAAGGCGAATCAACGATTATATTTGACTCAGCATTTTTACATGCAACCCGATAGTGCAGTACCCAAACATGCCCAGCAGATGACACTGCGGGAACATTTATTGACCTGAATAAAGAATAGCTTTGCAGTTAGGCAGATTGTAAGCAAAGCAATCCAAAGATAAAATCAATGAAAAAACTTCAAGCTGTTTATCATCATCAAATCTGAAAGTAAATGAAAATTTACATAGTGTAATATCTTAATCAGGGAAATTACCTTAATGGGTCATGGTAAATTGTCCTTAGGCGTGATTAATTGCATGAATGGTTGTCTCTGTGTGCCCTGCAATTGGTTGACAACCAATTCAGGGCTTGTGAAGAGGTTTGCTGGTGCCTATCCCAGCTGACTTCGGGCAGTAGGCGGGGGACACCCTGAGCTGGTCGGGTGTAATAGATTTGAACTTTTGGTCCCTAAACTGTGGGCGAACGCGCTGCTCCGAGCCATCCCTGATATTGTGTTTCATTTAAAAATGCTATACTCTATATGTATCAGAAGAATAAAATTACAATAACATTTTACGCTATGGATGACCGAAACTGCCCTATATCCTCCTTAGTACGTAATTATGATATAAATGCAATTACACATGCAATGCAAAGGTAATTGCTGCAGAGGACGCTACTCGCTGATAATTTGGAACAACTGTGCAAGTTGTCTTTGCTCCCTCAGTGCAGAAAATAAAAAAAATCGGTTAAGAAAAAAATTCTGTAGTGTGCACTTTCCATTTCCATGTGCTGCAATATTCCAGACCTCCATTTGTTCCGCACGCGTCTCTAATCCTGCCTATTGAGCAACATGTGGCTGGAAAGAGGACATGATTTAATCAAATCTGATCACCGGGTATGACTCAGTCATGTCTCAGGACCTCAGGGTGAATCACAAAAGTAGGGGAAAGGTGAAAAGATGTCGTGTATCTTATGAGGTTTTCTACAAGAAAAGAAAAAAAAATCAAATTGATTTAATGTTTTTTTTTAATTTTGCATTCTCCAATCACCCTAAATACTATTTACAAAACAACTAAAACGAATAAAACAAAGCAAAACAAATGATCAAAAAAACAAAAACTAATCAAAACAGCAATTCAAACTTTTTATATTAACTTTTATAAACTTGGCGAGAATATCTCATATACTGCATATTTTCAACATGAAGTCAGATTACAAACTAGGTGCTGCTGTTTTGGTTAGCAACATAGTTTAACACGCAAAGGCATGGGGGTGAAAGTCGGCACTTTAGAGTGTATGTGAGATTTCACCAAAGTTTCTGCAGGTATCAATACATCTCGTTAAATGCCTTGAAGGGAACAGTTCATTTTTCTTTTCAAATTGAAATCAAATCAATTGGAACACATCTGATTGCTGAATTGCGTTATAAAGTGACTCCTTTGCTAAATGTTGTATGCCTTTATTTTCAGCATTGTTTTTCCATCCATAAGCTCCATGGGAGTACCCCGCTGTAGAAAATGTCGCACATCACTGGTTCAAACATGTGAAGCCGCTGAAGAATTTTCAAAGCGCTTTATCCTCTATCGCAGTCTAATAACGTCAACATATGAAAACTCAGACATTCCCTCCAAGTAATAGAGAAATGTTACATTGTGCAACTAATGGAAGCCTTGCGGTTTCAGAGGTCTGGTGATTTCGCCGGACGACCGCAGAACCCGCACATCTCGTGACGAGGTTCTCCTCTCCCGTCCCGTACGCAACGTATATCATTGGACTTTGCGGAAGAAGGCTCGGGGATTACAGCGTGACTCGTTAAGTAAAGGTTTATTTCAAGCACGGGGAAGGGAAGCACATGAACGCTTTACTGGATTACTTTGATTCCAGGAAATGTATATGGAATGCTATAAGAAGACCTCATTACAAGTCCAAGACTTTTGTATGGTTCTCTTTGTATAATACAATTTCATATTGTGCTTTTCTGACAATTTGCTGAGTTGTGTCACATTTAAAAAAAAAAACATAAAAAACATTTTCACTCACCTCTTCAGGTCAAAGATTGAAATCCCCAAAATGGACGTCTATTCCCATGAAATGCAAGTTGCTCTCTCTTTTGGTCTCACTGCTATTGGGAAAAACATAATACAAAAGTCAAAAATAAAAACAGATTTTACAAAACAATTATAAGAAGTAGAAATAAACAAAGGAGGCTGATATATTTTGAATCAATGTAAGCCATACAGCAAGATCATTAGAAAAAATATATATGTATATATAAAAGGTGTATCTCAATTAATAATACAAGTACAATTGGTTTTATTTCAATGCACTGGAAAAAAACAAGAGTTCAAGTTAAAAATAGTCAACTGTCACAACCAATATTCAGGTTTTGATCAATTTAAAAATATTCAATTTGTTACACAAGTTGAATATTTGTCTTGGAATATTATATCAATAATATATATATATATATATATATATATATATATATATATATATATATATATATATATATATATATATATATATATATATAATAATATCTGAATATTGGCTGTGAGGGTTTACTTCAATGTTTTTATGTTTTTTTTTCTTCCATGTAGCATTCAAATATTAAAAAGGTGAATATATTAAACAAATACAGGCAAGTCTATCTAATTTCTAGATTCAAAATTATTCGCATGCTTTCTTATTTAACTTCTCAAATTGAATTTGGAGTGTGTTATTTGTAGTTTCATTAAGTAGTTTCGACACTGCTATTTGAGTTTACAGATTCAGAATCCGCAAAAAACAACAAGCATATAAAGTATCCGAATTTACATTTTATTATGCATTACAATTCTAGCAGAACGCATCCTCCGTTGACAATATTTTACTGTATTAGCATTAGCCTGTGCCTTGTCAAAACATTCAAATATCGAAATGCACAAACAAACGTTCATGTTTTTGGAAAACAATTAGGACAACCCTGTGTGTGACACTGGCCCGATTTGCGTTTGGGGATTTCCATGCCGAGAATTTGGCAGCTAAATCGGTCTCGCTTTTCTATTTCCAGTGGCTTCAACGCGGAGGGGGCGGGGCCTACCTCTAGATTTCAGGAAGTGGTTTGATGACGTCACATCAGCCAGCGCCCCTCTGAGCTGGACACACACACACACACACTTTGGAACACGCGCTGGTTCGAGAAGAGGAAAAAAAAAAAGGAGGAAGGCGAAAGACGTCAAGTGGGCATGGCGAGCGACGGACAGGCGGTCTTGAACCGCGTCGTCTGAACGACACTCTAGGATACGTTGGGCAAACAAGCCCAGTGTTTTTAGCCCATTTTTTAAGGCGGCATTTGAGTCTTTTTCGTTTTTCGACATGACTCGGTGAGCTGTTGCCCCCTACTTCGCGTTTGGAATTTGTGTTAGTAGCCCACTTCATCGTGCTAACACCTCAACCGACATGTCGGACAACCAGAGCTGGAATTCGTCCGGTTCTGAGGAGGATTCGGAGCCCAGAGAGGAGACTGGGAACGCGGTTGGCGTCGGGGTGTTCAGCGGGGTGCTCAGCAAGGTGAGTGTCCCCGGGCTTCGTCTTCTCCTGACGTCATTTCCTCAAAAAAATTCAAACATGGCACAGTAGCTTTATTTATATCATGCAGAATTACAACACGTGTTTAATTTAGGGCGTTTGCTTACGTGTGTTTTGTTCTCACGAACCCGGTAAGGAACTTGAATATTTTTGGTAATAAAAACAACGTAGATGCGAGGTTACAAGACCTCTTCATTTAACTAAGCACCAACGATTTAAGAATAACTGGAGAAGTAGTTGTCTTTCCTTTCACATAGTCGACAAATTTGGCTCCTGATTTATATTTGCTGTATTCTGGTGTCAGAGTAATTAAAGAACTAATTGGTGATTGGTTCCATTACAAATACAACTTAAAATGAACATTTTACGACATAGGATATAATAGTAACTTGAACAAGTAAAGAAATGTAACAATTCTGCTTTGGAACACCACGTTCCATTGCCCTGGGCCATTATTTGAGGATAACCGAATCAGCAGTTGTATCCTCGTGAGACCCATCTTATTCATTTGTGTCCTGGTCTTTTTTTTTTTTTTTTTTTAGACCAGGGGTGTCCAAACTCGGTCCTAAAGGCCTGATACCTTTTTTATTTTTAAAGTTTTTGTCCTTCAACACTTCTAACGCAAATGTTAAGCTCAGCAGAAGCCTGATAATGTTCCTGATCATTTGAATCTGGTGTCATGTAGGACAGAAATATTAAAAACATGCAAGATAGTGACCCTCGAGGACCGGGTTTGGCCACTACTGCTTCAGATTAATTTTAAAATTACCGTTTTAAGTCCTAGTGTGCACAATAGTAGACGTCATGGCCTTTCCAATAACGCATGTGTTAGTGTGGGATACAACTAACTTTGTGATAACTTTGCCGTCATAATAAGAAAAAAAACGGACACAATAGTCAACAAAAATGTATAGGCCGGGTCCCTTTTGGGCTAACATAGCTTTTATTAGCAAGATACTGTATGTCGTCACCGGTCTATAAACAGATTGTAGCGCTGACCTGCTAACCTAGCACATTGTGAGATTACACGTACATCCACATGGAGAGGGGCTCACCTGCTCCATGGCGGCACAGGCAAAGTCCACCGTGCGTCACTGAGGCCTCGGCGGGGGGGAATTAATGAGGCTGCAGCTGGCAGCCTGCTACACACCCCTCTCCCATTATTTCATATTCCACAAACACAATAATAATCACAATGCCGTGTTTATAGACGATTGAAGCTCTGTGGAATATAATGTAAAAAAAAAAAAAACACACTCCAAAAACATGCATGGCAGGTGTATTGGACATACTAAATTGTCCTAAGGTGTGGTTGGGTGTGTGAATGCTTGTTGAATTAGGAATTGGCTGTCAACCAATTCAGCGTGTCCCCCACTTGCTGCCTGAAGTCAGTTGGGATAGGCACCAGCAGGCCCGTGACCCTGATGAGGAAAAGCGGCTCTAGAAAATGGACGAATTGCTAACCTATTAAATGAAACTACCTGCAATTTTTCTACAGTCATTGTTTTGAATACTAGTTTAAGGTTTATAATTGCCATTTAAGTGTGGGAAAAAAATACTCAAAGTAAAATAAATTAAAACGCCTCCCCTATTAAAGACATACATACTTTGTGATATTTTTATGTCCTCGTGTCTGTACAGATAGAGCCATAATTCCTTTCAGCCATTCAATGAATAAGACAGTTAAAACACATGAATACAAAATATAAAATCCTACAAGGAAGCAAACATACTGTATTTACATCACCAGCTGCTTTGGAAAACTAATACTGTATAATGTTGCTATTGGGTGGAATGCTTGCATCTTCAAAAATGCTTTTTAGGAACTGAAAAAGAAAACATCTTTATCCAATTGGCAAACACTGCTTTGCACAGCACGACACCAAAAGCATGTTCAATCGTGAGTTTAACACCCACGCGCACACACAAATCATTCATTTATCTACAATGTCATCGAATCATAGAATCCATTGCGGTCGCTCACAGCAACTCACCCACCCGACAAGAAGCCTTTAATACTTAACAAATGACTGTTACATCATATTACCACTCTTTTTTTAAGGTCTTTGATCCATGAGTAATGCAATAAAGAAAACGATGATCTGACATAGCTGTGTAATAGGCACGATTGAATAAATGTCACATTATATTGCGTCAATACAAATTTTGTGGCTCCATTTGGTGCGCATGGAGCAACAGTATGCGTTTTTACAAACACCAAAGTTAGGACACTTGTATCTCAAAGCAGTTCAAGATCCTAAAAACACCACTTGTGGAGCAATGTGTATCAGGTTCCTGACGGGTTCTCTTCCTCCCCGCAGTGGACCAACTACATCCACGGATGGCAGGACCGCTGGGTCGTGCTGAAGAACAACACGCTCAGCTACTACAAGTCGCAGGATGAGACCGAGTATGGCTGCCGTGGATCGTTATGCCTCAGCAAAGCCGTTATCACGGTGAGCGCAACTGACCACACGCTTGGTGCAAGCTGCTGAATGTTTTTTTTTTTTTACACAGCATTCAAACACAGTGGGCTGGTTTCACAGATTAAAATTCCTCATTTAAGCTTGCTTAAGTCGAAGGGACTAGCCCAGGCGTACAGTAACTCAAAATATTTGTGTTTTTCCTCTTCACATAGCTGAAAAGCGCTCCTTATGATTGTATCGCTTCACTGGCATACCCTTTAAAAGCCTTTGAAAATTGAGAGATAACAATAATAAATAATAAAACTTGTCAAATACATTTTTTATGGAGAGGAACTGTCACTCTTGACTAATGCTTACCGAATATAAGACAATTGAGGTCTGTAGTGATAAATGTGACCATTGGACAGCAGTGTTTCCACACTTATAACACAGCTGTTATCTACATGCAATTCAAAGTAAAGAATGCAGGTCAATCTTTTATATGATACCACCCACATTTACATAGACATAGCGCAATCGTCTCTTGGCATTGAAAGGTGAGTTAAAATTCTTAAAATACTGGCCCTCTAGAGGTTTATTTTCCAGTGACGCTTGGCATTGAAAGAGTTATGCCTTCAATTCAAATTTTATGACTCTTAAAACTGCCAGACACAATAAATACCGCAAAAAGATGGCTCAGTTTGCTTGTGCGCATTGGTACTACTACTTGGTGGGTTTCCATGAAAATTTGAGACTTTTGGCTGGTTAACACATGCCTCTGGCTCATATTGACCCAGAGAAATGATTGCCGTTCCTGAGAAAACTGGTTAAAAAGAAATATTGGGTTTGTATTCTACATATTTTTGAGCTAAATACAGCCTGGGTTAAAGAGACATTATTGCTGTTCCTTGTAAACAAACATACCAGAAGGATTAACACCGTTTTCAAGTTTAAATTGATGAGAGATGCTGAAATTTGTCAATGTTGAAAATCGGCACCGATAATCGGCCTTGCAAAAAATCACTTTATTGGAGAGCACCCTCATCCGGCTCCTAGAATGTCTTCCACAACTTTCTTATGAGCTAGATACCGCATGTGTGAAAAATGTGAATCAGATGTCAAGAATCCACCGACCGGTTCTCATTTCCTGAATCCCCTTCGGACGATGCTGCCTCTGCGCAGTCATCTGAGAAACTTTAGCCTGTTGTTCCACAGGTACACGTGGTCCAATTATGTGTCCCGTGGTCCACCCGGGGTCAGCATGCTTTTCACCAGGCGTCCCGAGAAGAGAATGCATCTTTGTGCGGCAACTCTTCCCCTCCAGTCACTCAAGACTTTTTTGACTCGTTATTGGCGCCTCAACCATTCCCGTATGACTTTTTACCACATTTGTTGGCTTTTCCCTGTGCAAGTACACACAATGAGTTTAATTAGTCACTGTTCTCAGGTACCCGGCAACCGTTTTGTAAAATTAAGTGTATTTGCACAGCTTCGACCCTCCCCGGCCAATGTAAATATTAACTTACATGTCGCCTCGTTCTAACACAAATACGCCCTAATCAAATGAGAGATAGTCAGGGGTCACCTGTAAAAGAGGGTCGACGTGGAGGTTGGCTGAGTGCGTGAGAGAAAGAGTTGCTCCAGGCAGGAAATGTAACGTGACTTCCTTTTACACGAATAGTCCTGAAAAAGGATAAATGATTCTCTGTTGTTACATATCCTCTTCCTTTTTTGCTTTCAGAGTGAGCACACGCTCAATGTTGAGTCACACGTCTTTTTAGTCTGTAACTTTTAAATTTAACTGTTAGAAACGATACTCTACTGCAGCAAGTCTGTCACAACCAAAGGACAATGGAGGAAAATGGCCAGCATTGAATTATTAAAGAATCATTCATTCAATAGTCGGTTTTCGATTAACCGATTAATCGTAGCATCTCTAAACCGGTGCTTCTCAAATGGGGAGATTGTATCACATTTTCTACAGGTATCTGCAAATGCTGTGCTTTTTTGTTTTCTATTTAAGAGCAAATGAATTGGAACATAAAGCATATCATTGACTTTTTTGTATTCCGTTTTATACAGATGCACATCGTCACTAGTGACACAATTGTTATGGATTCAAGCAAAGTATAAGGGTTTCAAAATAGGGTTTGAAGCCTTAAGTCCTCATTCAAATGATCATGTTAGGCCTTGGTAGATATTTCCACCATGTTTTAGGCTTTCAATTAAAAGTACATTATCAAGTACATTCTGCTCTCATTTTTAAGCATAGTTTAGGGACAAAAATTGTTTCCCAGTTGGCGTTTTCAAGTGAGGGATTCCATTTTAGGGTTTGTAATTATTGTTGGGGCCGCTATGTGTGGCCATAAAGGGGGAGAAAATTGCTTTTCTCGCTAAAACCTTTCAATCAGCATTAGTCTTATCGCCATTACAAGTACAAGAAGCAATAAATTATCATCGTAACACCATGGCTTACTCTCAAAGGATCAATAATACCCCAAGCTGAATTAAACATGCATTATGCATGGCGGCACATGTGGTGTGTTGTGTAGAGATCACTATCACACACACACATTAGGTTTCACTGCCTATGCAGAAGTTGGACCACACTATGAGCAGACTGCCCCCCCCCCCAACACACACACACACACACACACTTGTTTATTCAGCTTTTCCTTTCATTTGCGTGCTTTCGCAGCTGATGGCTATCACAAGGCAGGCAAATGTCACAACAGCGTTTTTTTTTTTTTGTTTTCGCAGCCCCACGAGTTTGACGAGTGCAGGCTGGACATCAGCGTCAACGACAGCGTGTGGTACCTGAGGGCCCAGGACCCCGAGCACAGGCGCCTCTGGATCGACTCCATCGAGCTGCACAGGGTCAGCCGCATGCACTTTGACAGCTCGTTGTTAAAGGGGAAGTCAACCCAAAGTTTTCCCTCAAATAATTTGCTTGATTCGCTCCCAGTACTGCGACCACGTCGTTCTAATGACCATTATGTTTGTGGAATTGGAATTAAGCGACAAATTCCATTTTTATCTCTTTCTTTTCTCACTTGCTGTTATGACATCACAGTTGCCATTCACAGCTGACCTGTTTTTGAGTTTCGTCATGTGACGCGCGCAAGCTGAGCCATGATTGCTTGTGACTCGAGCTCTGGACAACTGTGAGGTCATTTTCAGTTGAAATCATGTGGCAAAATGGCCGCCGCCAGACATGGGTGAAAATGGGTGGATTTTGCTGTGCTGTGTTAAGCCTAAGAACGTTTTTGGGTTTACTTCCCTTTTAAAAGCTCCAGTAAAATGAAAGTTATTTTCAACTCTGCCAAAGTAAAGGAAGAAAACGATCACGTGTATGCAACGAGGCTTCGGTCTTTCTCACCGTGACATGCGCGCGCTAATGGCCAACTGCAAAACCCCCCTTCGAACAGACATCATAAATCGCAAATCTCTCAATTCACTTTACAGTGTCCTTAGGTGTGTTGTGTGTGTTTATTGTTGTGTGTGTGTGTGTCTCAATCAGCGTGTCAGAGAGGGGACAAGAGACAAGGGAGGAGTCCAGACTATGATTTTCATCCCTCCGCCACTGGTGCGTTTAGGACTCATGTGTGTCGGTGCATTTGTGTGTGCGGTATTAACCGTTAGAAGAGTAAAAATGGTGGATGATGACAGCTAGCTGCCAGGAAGGTCTTATAAGTTCCTCATTGAATGTCACAACACATTGTCGCTTCTCATACATGACTTGTGCGTTTCAAAAGTATATTTTTAATTCATCGACCTTTTCGGACCATTCCCGTGTTTTGTTTGGTTTTTAACTCGGTTACTCCTATTGATGTGGACGTCAAAGATCTCATTTTGACTGGACTGGGAGCACATAACTTTCAAAATAAATAAACGCACTCTTATAACTTCCACATTCTCATGCAGGCCATCCGTGTCTCACTTGAGATCGGTTCGGGGGATTCCCACCCCTCCCCCCTTCAAAGCTCCCCGCCCCCATCTCCTGACCAAGCCCGCGGGATGCATCACGGGGCCATGACTCACCCTGATGCACATCCAGTAAACACACACATTTTCACTGTCATTCCACTCACAGTGAGTCACCCCCCCCCCCCCCCCCCCCCCCCCCCCCTTCCCCAAAGAACTCTCCAGACCACCACAGAGTCTCCTTGGAAACACAACACAAGCTAGATGATGTCATAGCTGGGATTCCGCCTGTTACAGTATATTAGCGCCACCATGTTTTAAGGAGATAAAGTAACACGGCCATCGGTTGCGCCCGACAAGCTGCTTCCCCTCATTTGATTACGTCGCCGCTTATCACACAAAACAGCTTGGTCGCGCGCGTGCGCATTCGTCACTCCGTGAGCAGATTAAAGTGCGTGTGAATGCGCGCGCTCGGCTCCAGCGACTGAAATCCACCAGCGGGAGTTACTCATGGCCATTGACCTATAGTTACCTTTGTCATATGAGATGGGCTCCATATCTATGTGTGCGCTGCCCTCTGGTGGTGACGCATAGAAGTGCTGCTTAAAAAAAAGGGCAGGCAGCATGTGTTGCCATAGTTGCAAGATATTTCTGTTTTCCTCTGATGAAGTAAATAAACAGGAAATTTTTGAAGCAAATGAGTGAAATGGGTATGCAATAAAAAAAAGATAACTTTATTTGCAGAATTCTAACGTTGAAGTAAAAATTCTCACTTGACTCAATTCGTCGGCATTCTGAATGTATTCCAGACAACTCACTTTAAAGTAAAATTTCTCTTTTCCCTCACAGAATTATAAAAATAGTTTGAATTTTTAAATTTAAAAGGAAAAACTGCTTCACGCGCATTCACTGGCGAGGCGTTGACTGACCGTCCACAATGTGGGAAATCTGAAACCTGCAACAAATATACACTGTAACTTACGTATATGAACACAAGAAATAATGAAGACTATTCCGTACCGCTATAGTTTTTACATTTTATTTATTTATTTTTTTGACGTCCGCGTCTTCTCTTCACCAGGCCGATCCGGGCTACGGTTCCGAGTCCAGCCTGCGGAGACACGGCTCCATGCTCTCCCTGACTTCAGCCACCAGCGGCTACTCGGCCACCTCCACTTCCTCCTTCAAGGTGACCGGCCTACGCCGATTGTCATACAGCGTCCATTTATACAATCAGTGGACGAAAAAAAAGAATGTTTTCCCCGTGTTGAGAAAAACTAAGAAAAAGACAGCTTGTTTTGAAGGAAGATATCCTGCGGTTGTTCCTCTCAAAATGGCCGCCTCGTTTGTAGAAGGGACACAGCCTGAGGGAGAAGCTGGCGGAGATGGAAACCTTCCGAGACATCCTTTGCCGGCAGGTGGACACGCTGCAGAGATACTTTGACGGCTGCGCCGACGGCGTGTCCAAGGACGAGCTGCAGAGGGACAAAAGTAAGCCAGTCAACTTTTCCCTGCATACACAATAATAAATAATACGCTAACTTTAAATGTATTTATTGAATATGACAATGGCCGCCAAAATGTAGACGGGGGGCCGCAAACGGCCCCCGGACTATAGTTTCGACACCCCTGATCCAAGCCTCTGATTATTTGGTCGATTCATCTAACTACATTTAAAATCCCTCGTTTTAATGTCCTTCACTTTATAAAAATAAATAAATCGGCGTTATGACTTCGATATGACTATATGTGCTGATGGTTATCATACTGTCGGAATCTAATATTAAGATAATCTATAAATTAAGATGTGTTTTAAAGCATTTTAAGTTGTGCAGTAGTTTGCGTTCTATTACTGCTTTCGATGACTACAAATCAGTTTTTGTGGTTTTTCTTTCAATGTACCCCCTATGAAATATATTTTTTCAGTCGAGTATCCATCAATCAGCACAAAATGTTTTGGGATGCGGGGGGGGAACTTAAAACAGTCGCTGTGCCATCTGTGTCTGATTTAATCATCTTTAAGCTACATTTGTAGTGGTATAGATCATGTAACATTTGTTTTATTTCTGTCACTATTAGCAATATGCATCTGTATAAAGCTTAACAAAATAAGGGCTTTTGCAAAGGAGTCACTATAACAAAATTTAGCAAGAAGTTGCTTCATGTTCCAATCAATTTGCTCTCAAATTGAAAGGAAAACGCACATTGGAGTCACAATTGTTGCTCATGGTCATTATGCGAGTGACAATGTGAACTTTCCTCGCTCCTTTTGTTCCCATCGGCGCTCCCTCTCGCCCTCGCTCCGTTTCTCCAGATGAAATGGCGCCATTGTCGTACGAGCTCGGAGCGTTTGTGCGCGTGTGAGACGACAGATTGTTTTTTTTTTTTTTTTTTTTCAGTTGTGGAGGACGATGAGGACGATTTCCCCAGCACCCGCACCGAGAGCGACTTTCTTCACAGCAGCAGCACCAAAGACAAATGTAAGTTTGACAAATGAGTGCTTTTCTGCCTTGTGCTGATATATTTTTTATTTTTTTCCGTCAGTGTTCCAGTGCTCCAATCCCAAGGAGGTGAACGGCATCGACTTCAAAGGCGAGGCCATCACTTTCAAGGCCACCACCGCCGGCATCCTGGCCACCCTGTCGCACTGCATCGACCTGATGGTCAAAAGAGAGGACAGCTGGCAGAAGAGGCTGGACAAGGTGATTTTGAACGCATTCGCTGCCATTGACGGCTATAGACGTCAAAAAGACATTTTTACTGGGCCGACAGGAAATGAGCACAATACCTGTCACAGGTTGTTTTTTTTTTTCTTGTGCGCCCTTGCTAATCCTTATTTTTTCACAATTACACCTCACAAGGAGATGGAAAAGAGAAGAAGAATCGAGGAGAGCTACAAGTCGGCCCTCAACGAGCTCAAGAAGAAGTCCCACTTTGGAGGTCCCGATTACGAGGTGACCCCATCCAGCAGTTTGTCCATTTTGATGTCTTTTTCATTTTTTAATAATGAGCTCAAAGTGCTGACATGTCGCCGTCATCATCAGGAGGGTCCAAACAGCCTCATCAACGAGGAGGAGTTCTTCGACGCCGTCGAAGCCGCTCTTGACCGACAGGACAAAATCGAACAGGTACGCAAAATATTTCTCGTCCTGTATCTTTTGACAAGTGTTTTGGAATATAAAAAAATTATTTAAAAACATGCACGTCATGGTTTTAATTTGGGCTATTTCTATATGCTGGATTTACTTATGGTGTCATGCGTTGCAGTGCCAGACGGACAAGACCAGAATCCAGAGGTCCAGTCCACTTCCACCAGCAGACGTCTACTCCAGCTCTGGCTCTCACAGATTATCTGAGCAGGTTCTCCCACAAAAAAAAAACAAAAAACCATAAATTAATAAAAAAAAACAACTTTTGCCCCTCACGCCTTTGTCTCAATGCTGCAAACGTGACTTAGATTTCGCTTCTTCTCGCAGGTGGAGGAGATGGTGCAAAGTCACATGACTTACTCGCTCCAGGACGTCGGCGGCGACGCTAATTGGCAGCTGGTGGTGGAGGAAGGAGAAATGAAGGTATGTCGCGATGAATATCAGCTCCTGCTTTTTTTTCTACATAGGAAAATAATAAGAAAATGTGGTTCTCAGCATATTGCAAAATACAATAAGAAACTTTTTACAGAGGATAAAGAATATATGCATGTGAGTATTGCTTTGTTTGCAACACCAGTGCTAGTTTTGCTAGCCGGTCAAAAGCGTCTTGCTTCGTTTGTTAGCATAAAGCTAAATAGCATTTTGACGAATGAAGTTAAATGGCATTTGGTTAATTAGCTAACCTGTTTTTCCAGTGATTGTATGTTCAAGTTTTTTTTTTCTTTTATCGGTGCTGTTGGATTTTCAGAATCTTTTCTTTTTTTTTGCAGGTGTACAGAAGGGAGGTGGAGGAGAACGGCATCGTGCTGGACCCGCTGAAGGCCACGCACTCGGTGAAGGGCGTGACGGGACACGAGGTGTGCCACTACTTCTGGGACACGGCCTACCGCAACGACTGGGAGAGTACGTGCGCTTTGACCGCCGGCCGCACGCCTTCTCTCGCATTTGTCTAATTGTCACCTGGCTCTCCCGCAGCCACCATCGAGAACTTCAACATCGTGGAGACGCTGTCGGAAAACGCCGTCATCGTCTATCAGACGCACAAGGTACCGGCGCCGTACCCCCACACGCACCTCCGAAAAATATTTGAAATAAAATGAGTACTAATGTGCGCCGTAGAGAGTGTGGCCCGCCTCCCAACGTGACGTTCTGTACCTGTCGGCCATGCGCAAGATGGTGGCCAGCAACGAGAACGACCCCGACACGTGGCTGGTGTGCAACTTCTCCGTGGACCACCACGAAGCTCAGGTGAGTGCCGAGGCGCAAAGGGGACGGGGCTTTTTCGTTTTGCCACATATGGACCCATCCTGAATGTTTTTTTATTGATTTCTAGCCAAGCAGCCGCTGTGTCCGTGCCAAAATCAACATCGCCATGATCTGCCAGACACTCGTCAGTCCACCAGAGGGCGACAAAGAGATCAGCAGAGACAATGTGATGTGTAAAATCACATACGTAGCCAATGGTGGGAAACACACAAATACTGCATTAAAAACAACTATATTTATCAGTCTATAAGGCGCAGTCTCATTGTACTGAAATGGGGAATTTTCAATATCTATATCTATATATTTGCCATGTGTGCAGTGAATCCCGGAGGTTGGGCGCCAGCCTCGGTGCTGCGGGCGGTGGCCAAGAGAGAGTACCCCAAGTTCCTCAAACGCTTCACCTCCTACGTGCAGGAAAAGACCGCCGGCAAGCCCATCATGTTCTGAAGCATCTTTCTTCTACCCGGCCGTGTTGAGGCCACACTGAAGAGGGACATGCCCCCCCCCCCCCACCGCAAAAAAACAAAAAAACAAAACATCAGTATGATTTAACTTGACATCCAGCAGGATTCCGTCCCAGCTGCTCCAGCAACTTTTCAAATATCCCAATAGCTCAATGCACAGTGCATTGAAATTGTTTTATAAGGAAAGTGTAAAGAGCTCTAAGAGACTTTATCTTTGCTACATATTTTTTTTTTGTCGATTGTATTAAAGAACACTGAGGGGACAGTTTAGAAGCGTGGGCCCCTATGACGTAAAACTGCTAATCCCGCTAATGAGTGCGCCTGTTTTTCAGCGCAGAGGTGGGACCAGCTCAACAAAAATTGTAAGCGTGTTGCAAAGGCTTTTTTAATGTCATTGTGACTGCCTGGAGCCCAAAATGCCTTAGTGGGTCAGTTGGAGACGAGGTGGCGAGAATTTGACACCTATGATGTCACTAGACAAGTGCCCAGTTTCAATCAAATATGGTTTCATTTTGATTTTACATCTCGACTCCAATGAAGCACTTTGAATTTCCCTTTACTAATAAAAATGCATGTTTTCTTAAAAATAAATATATGGAACCATACACGCCTGCCCCCCCCCCTTTCATAACACAATGTTGGAATAGTTTTGATGTACAGTACAATATTTCGAGTCAGTAGCGAAATGATAACCTTGATCATTTCAACACTTTGGGCTAGTAGCTGGTTGACTGTTATTTGCAGTACATGTACTGTACATAGTTTGTGCATACTAATTTTTGAAAACTTAAAAATACTGTGACCATATTTCCTAAGAGAAATAAAAATGTTTGACAAACACATCAAGTGTCATTTCATATTCTAAATGTTAAAGGGCTACAGTTGTTCCAGTCTTTTAATGGTTTATTGTTAGAAATGTAAAAAGTGATCGGGGGATTAAATGAACAAATAAATGCTTTTCATAATTAAAATTGTATTCACTAGTAGGGAATATTAACGCTAGATTACTCGGTCGGTTTAATGCCGCAGAGGAGGTTAGAGGTTTGTCGACGTCAACATAAAAGCAACTACAAGATGTTATCTTCTTGCTGATTGGACAACCATTTTTTCGCCTCAACCAGCCAATGAACTAAGCAGGAGCATAGCCACTGTCTGGCTGTTATCCTACCCAAGAAGACCGGAAGTGAAAGCCAAGGTGATTTACCCGACAATTTAAACCACGCAACGGCTTTTTTAAGAGCCACCAACTCCTTTCACAAAAATTGAATACTTCCTACGTACAATTTAATATATAAAAAACGTATACAGTACATTCATCATCCACAAGTAAAATTGACTCGTATAATAGGAGTTGAGCAAAGGTTTCGCCATTTCAGTAATAGCACAATCAAATTCGGCAAAATAATCCTAGTATGTGCTATACACGTGGTAGATTTCACTGCTAACTCTGCCACTAACTACGCTAGTTTATTACTAAAGGTGTTACTGTCATACATGGTTTTCTTAAAGAAGCTCCTCCCAACCAAGATTGCATCAGCTGCTCTCTTTTAGGTCCGCTTTCCTATGATAAGATGCACTGCTCTCAAAGAAGTAGGCAGATTACTATTACTTGCATAGTCCTAAGTCCTCTTCAAAATGTCTGGTAGAGGTAAAGGCGGGAAGGGTCTTGGTAAAGGAGGCGCTAAACGTCATCGCAAGGTCCTCCGTGACAACATCCAGGGCATCACCAAGCCCGCCATTCGCCGTCTGGCTCGCCGTGGCGGGGTCAAGCGTATCTCTGGTCTGATCTACGAGGAAACCCGCGGAGTGCTGAAGGTTTTCTTGGAGAACGTTATCCGCGACGCCGTCACATACACCGAGCACGCTAAGAGAAAGACCGTTACGGCTATGGATGTGGTCTACGCTCTCAAGAGGCAAGGCCGCACTCTCTACGGCTTTGGCGGTTAATAGATCGACCAGCAAAACCCCCTACAAACACCAAAGGTCCTTTTAAGGACCACTCACGTCTTCATCTATGAGCTTTATTCCTAGTGTGAATCAATTGATTTTCGATTTTTTTATGTAATAAACCAGATACTATCCCCTTGACCAAGCGAAACGTATCCCGTAAAGCGATTTTCGCAAAACCTCAACTACATAACTCAATTTGCCAATAACTGATAAGTGAGCGAGCGAATATAAAATAAAGGACGTCTGTGTGTGTGAACACGTTTGTGTATGTAAATGTGCCCTTGTATAAATGTATATGCGTGAGTGTATTTGTGGCCATGTATGTGGGCGCGTGTATAACTAGTATGAGCATTTTAATACATCAAATTTAGAGGAACCAGTCAAATGTGATTTGAAAAATATTGTCTGTACTTTAAAACATGTAGAATGCAAGGTGTAAATCAGACGAGTACTTGGTGTGTTAAATTTTATATTATACAGGGTAACAACGCAACAGGGTGTGTCATGTGACAGTTGAAGCCCCGTGCGGTTTTTAGTCCATACCGCCCTAGTGACTCATCCAAAGGAGTGTTACAGATTCCACCCAATGAGAACGTGGCAATGGCGCAGTCAAATTTGCATAGTGCGAATATAAAAGCACTGTCTCCAACAGACCACTGCCATTCGATTCAACGTAGTCAAACTCAACTGAGAAAATGCCTGATATCCCGAAGCCAGCAGCGAAGAAAGGCTCCAAAAAAGCCGTTTCAAAGACCCCTGGTAAGGCCAACAAGAAGAGAAAGAGGACGAGGAAACAGAGCTATGCCATCTACGTGTACAAGGTGTTGAAACAGGTCCACCCCGATACCGGCATCTCCTCCAAGGCCATGAGCATCATGAATTCGTTCGTGAACGACATCTTCGAACGCATCGCCGGAGAAGCATCTCGTCTAGCCCACTACAACAAACGCTCCACCATCACCTCTAGGGAGATCCAGACTGCCGTGCGCCTCTTGCTGCCCGGAGAGCTGGCCAAGCATGCCGTATCCGAAGGCACCAAAGCCGTCACCAAATACACCAGCTCTAAGTAAATACTCCAGTTTGACTGATAATCCAACGGCTCTTTTCAGAGCCACCCACACTTTTTGAAGAGTCCTTTTCCATATAATATAAATAAATGATCAAGCAGAAGTCGTAGAAAACTCCCAGCAGTAAGAAAATTCACTTAGTTCTGACAGAAAAACTAATGGAACCGTTAACATGTTTCACTTAAAGTAACAAGATTGATAGTTCTATCAAAGCAAGCACTAGCCAGTGAAAAGCTCTAACAGGAAGTAGTCCAAACCGTTCACTTTTCAAACTCAAACCTTATTTGATTTGTGTTGCCAATATGTTCAAAACATCGAGAATGGTGTTGAATTTTGTAGTGTTAAATAGTGAATGTCCTCCACTAAATTTGTCCGACTTCGAGAGTTGCTGATCCAAAAATGAATGTTTTGAATAGTTGTATTTTTGAAAGTAACCGAAAAATCTTGGTGTTTTTTTTTTGTCACATTTTATCAGGAAAGAAAAATACAAAAATGTATTTGAAACATTTAAAGTGACATTGTTAATAACCACAGCAATTCCAATATTTTACCAAAGTTACAAACTTTCTGAGAACAAAGCATTAATAGTGATTAATTATCAAAATGAATATTCATTAAAAAAAAAACTTAGGTAGTAAATGTGTTAAAAAAAATTCCCATGCTTCCAAATGTGTCTACAGTCAAGCATTTATTTTACTTCTTTAAATTGCATGGGGCGTGTAATTTTTTAAGGATGTTGCACAGACCACAAAAATGTGGATGACAGGCCATAAATTACACCCGAGCCATAATTTGTTCATCTCCGTTATAATGATGAAGCCCATGGAACAACAGATATGATTTTCCCAAATTTTAATGTATACGAACTCTTATTTAACATACGTATGAATATTAAGTACAGTTTTTAGGTAACACTGGACACCAAAAGTATAGTGAAACCTTGAATGCTTATTTAAAAAAAAATGATTTCCGAAATTAACCTGAGAAACATCGATGTGTTTGCAGCCATCCCAAAAACATAATTTTACACAGAACTGATCTTCAGCACGTTTTTTTCTAACTTTAACTATTTAACCGCACACGTTTGGTCATCTCCCAAACAATTCTTGCAGACCTGCGAGCGACCTTTAATCTTTTAGAGGATTACTGTGTGAAAAAAGTCGCCAACCTTCGCCGTTCACGCCCACCAGTCGGTGACGTTTCGCGAATCTGACCGCAAACTCGAGGTAATCAGCGAGCTGTGAACCGCGTTAATTTAAAGCAGTGCTTGATTTCTACCATTCAAAATCGTTTTTGATACTCGAAATACTTTACATAGTCCGTGCCGCCGTTTAAAGCGAGCCCAAAAAGCACAAATGAACACGCGCTGTCCGTAGGTGGGTTGCTTGACCCTCCACGGTTCTCATGAGTTGACTCTCCACGGTTCTCACGTCGTGTATAAGTACCGCCTCTCTCCCACTGACCATATTCTCGTCATCACTCTGTGAAGGACACCAAGTGGACATTATGGCTGAAGTTGCTCCAGCACCAGCGAAAACCGCCGCTAAGAAGAAGGCGGCTTCCAAACCCAGGAAGGCCGGCCCAGGCGCCGCCGAGCTCATCCTGCAGGCCGTGGCCGCATCCAAGGAGCGCAACGGCGTCTCCCTGGCCGCTCTCAAGAAATATGTTGCCGGTAAAGGCTACGACGTGGAAAAGAACAACGCTCGATTCAAGACCGTCATCAAGAGCCTGGTTGCTAAGGGAACCCTCGTTCAGACCAAGGGTACTGGTGCTTCCGGTTCCTTTAAGATGAACAAAAAATCCGAAGGGAAGGCGACGGCGCCCGTCAAGGCTGCAAAGAAGACCCCCACGAAAGCCAAGAAGCCCGCTGCGAAGAAGAACACGCCAAGCAAAAAGTCCAAACCAGCTGCAGCAAAGAAGGCTGCCGCCAAGAAACCTGCAAAGAAGCCAGCAAAAGCTACCCCGAAGAAGGCAAAGAAGCCGGCGGCTAAGAGTCCCAAGAAAGTCGCCCCGAAAAAACCTACTGCGGCTAAGAAAGCTGCTGTTGCCAAGAAAAGCCCTGCAAAGGCCGCCAAACCTAAAGCAGCCAAGAAGGCAACCAAGAAGAAGTAAAGAAATCACTCCTCAAAATAAAAGGCTCTTTTAAGAGCCAACACATTTTCATCGAAAGAGATGGCTATTCCTGTTGCGTTTATGATACAAGCAAAAATAGTTGAAATGCATATCCGGTGGGAATGTCTAACAAGATGAAATCCGACAGAACAACTACGTTCACAATTTGAATAATAGTAAAGTAACACAGTTTGTGACGGTACACAAATGCCCCCCCCCATATGGAAACTTGATCAGTAGCTGTTGATGAACAAAGTTAAAGCTGTCTTGTCACAAAGACCTCCACTGGATAAATACAATGACGGATAAAATAAGTAAATAAAAATTGTCATTGTGTTTCCTGAACATTTTATTTTGCCTGTAGGGTTAAGGTTTTAAATTTACGGTGAAATCAGCCTAACAGCCAAAAATGATTTAACGTACAAATTGAAATGCCCGCCAAGGCTTCTAAATTCTCCGAGCGATTGGTTCCATTCAAAACCATACCGTCCAATAGTGGAGCAGCTTTGACGCGGGGTTTTCTCAAACGCACCAATCAGCAGCGTCTCGCTTGGATAAAAACGCGCATCCATTCATTTCTATTTCACTCTTCTCGTTTGAGGTCGTAGCAAACTGCAACATGGCAAGAACCAAGCAGACCGCTCGTAAATCTACCGGAGGCAAAGCTCCCAGGAAGCAGCTGGCGACCAAAGCCGCCCGCAAGAGCGCCCCAGCCACCGGCGGCGTCAAGAAGCCTCACCGTTACAGGCCCGGTACAGTGGCTCTTCGTGAGATCCGTCGTTACCAGAAGTCCACTGAACTGCTGATCCGCAAGCTTCCCTTCCAGCGCCTGGTCAGAGAGATCGCTCAGGATTTCAAGACCGACCTGCGCTTCCAGAGCTCTGCCGTCATGGCTTTACAGGAGTCCAGCGAAGCCTACCTTGTCGGTCTGTTCGAGGACACCAACTTGTGCGCTATCCACGCCAAGAGGGTCACCATCATGCCCAAGGACATCCAGCTGGCCCGCCGCATTCGCGGGGAGAGGGCTTAAGATCACCTCTACTTCAAACAACGGCTCTTTTCAGAGCCACTACCTCACCACCTGAATGAGTGTATATTCTGCTGCAAACGATTTAATGATAGTGTAAAAAAAATGTGATTCGTATAAAAAGCACATAGGTATGTAAGTCTACTAAGTGTTTCTTGTATTTACGCTCAACATTCAGGAATGAATCTAAATTATCTGCTTCTCTTAATAAACTTTGACAATGTTGAGTATGGCAGCTTATTACAAAAGAAAAAGTCACCAGATTCTTTATTGCATCATGCAGTCATTCGAAAAAGTCACATTTGAAACCGCCCAAGTAAATTACAAGCCGGAAAAGGCGGTGCCCATTGTATCTCTATTATAATTGGACAACCGTTTTCCCGCACAATCTGACCAATCAGTGCATTAGAAAAGTTGTAAAATAAATCACCGACTTTGTAGCTGCGTTGGCACTGTCAAATTTCATTTATCCAAATATTGATAATACTAATTATGTCAGGAAGCGTCAACTCACACAAGGCCAAGGCGAAGTCCAAGAATCGTTCGTTTGACAGTGGAGACTTGTTGACAAAAATAAATGCTACACCCAAATAAATCAACTATCTGTCCACAGAAGAATATTCAACCTAAAGTGTCCACAAAAATAAATCATTAGGTAAATCACAGGTAACGAGTGGCACATGTATGACAAGTTGGGTCCAACCATTCTAGTACGAGGTAGAATCTGGCCTTTTGAAAAAACGAAACTGAATAACCCACTGAAATTTGTTTTGTGAACTTATATTTTACTGAAACAATTCAATTATTTCCAACTGCTCTAACACACCTGATTTCTGCGTGGATTGTCATTAGGCTGCTGAGCAGATCATTCAAATCACCCGTGCACAGCATGTGTTTTATAAGTTCAACTATCTGTTGTGGATCTTTTTTTTTTATTAGCTCCGACTGGGAAGCTGAACTATGATGTGAAGGTAAAAAAATACATTTATATAATTAACCTATGACAAATTTTATCAGAACTTCTCTAAAGTCATATAGCTACTTTAGGGAAAACTACTTAAGAGGAAAACCGGTAGAACAGGACAGAAATTGCTAGCAAGCAGTTGACTTCCTCATTCTTTTATGTGAACTTGAGACACGCACTTGAAATATATTCTGAGACTGCTGGATGAATTAGTATATACACTGCATGTTTTCATACCTTGTGGCGCATTCTCATTATTGTCATTTATGGATTCACTGGAAACTGATTTGAATGGTGAAATAGTGTTAAATGCCTCTGCAACCACCACGAAATGCGACAGGGATGGGGCGCCATTACGATTACCGGAAGAGTGCCAGGTTACAAGTGTAGTTGCGCAAATCCAAAAGTTGAATTAATACTATTAGTAAATATAAGTGGTCCTCAGTAATCACACATATCATCAATCCAAGCATCAGCAATCATGTGTGGAAATAAGTTCTCTTTCTGAAAATGTGGGTGGCTCTTAAAAGAGCCTTTGGGTTGCCAGCAAGACTAGAGTAGTTTACTTGGAGCTGGTGTACTTAGTGACAGCCTTGGTGCCCTCAGACACGGCGTGTTTGGCCAATTCACCGGGCAGCAGAAGACGCACGGCAGTCTGGATCTCCCTGGACGTGATGGTGGAGCGTTTGTTGTATAGAGCCAGACGAGAAGCTTCTCCTGCAATGCGCTCGAAGATGTCATTGACGAATGAGTTCATGATGCTCATGGCCTTGGAGGAGATACCGGTGTCAGGGTGGACTTGTTTGAGGACCTTGTACACGTAGATGGCATAGCTCTGCTTCCTTGCTCTCTTCTTCTTCTTGCCAGGCTTGGTAGACTTGGAGGCTGCTTTCTTGGAGCCCTTTTTGGCAAGAGGTTTAGGAGGGTCAGGCATTGTTGCGATAAAGTCAGGTGTGACAAATCGTTTAATGGTGACAGAGGAGAAGCAGTGTATTTATATTCGCTTCATGCAAATTTAACTGCGCCAGCACAACGTTTTCATTGGCTGAGAGCTGAACCTCTCCTTTAGAAGCGGAAGTGTGTTAACAAGAAAACCGCCAGCGGTTATAACCGTCACAGTGCCACACCCTGCACGCAACATTTCTTTGTAAGTTATATAAATGTATCTCTCAAAAACAGTAATAATGCAACAGACAATTAACAAGCAAATGTTTTATAACCACCACCATAGTTTTTTTATCGGTAGCCTCATATGCCAATCTTGTAATATATAGCGATCAATGCACTAGAACACAACGAAAATAAGTGCAGAAATGCTATCCATAATTGTGCTTATAAAGTATTTAAAGTCACGCTCAGCAAATGACACCATTTCTAAATTTTGAGTTGTTTACCGACAGTTTGAGAGAATACACCATTAAAGTATAGCTCAATTTCTAATATCTGCCTTTGCATAGTAATCCGCAATATATTAAATTGCGAAAAAAAACAGCAATTCACTCAGGGGCGTTGTCGCCATCTAACGGCGATTTATCATCATCAAAGCGCTGTAGTTTCTAGGCTCACACATTTGAATGATCTCACAGACAGAAATACCCAATATTAATGTTGTGCTTTAATGATATTCACATTGAAGTACATTTGAGTTAAGATCTGACATTATTCAATGCACGGGGAAGATATTAACTGAACAACGAATTCGAGCTTGCCGTGGAACACTCTTTGGAGATATGTGTGTGGTCCTTAAAAGGACCGTTGTGTATGTTGCAGATGAGCGGATAAGATTTAACCGCCAAAGCCGTAGAGAGTGCGGCCTTGCCTCTTGAGAGCATAGACCACATCCATTGCAGTGACGGTCTTTCTCTTAGCGTGCTCGGTATATGTGACGGCGTCGCGGATGACGTTCTCCAGGAAGACCTTCAGTACACCGCGAGTCTCTTCATAGATCAGACCCGAGATACGTTTGACTCCGCCGCGGCGAGCCAGACGGCGAATTGCAGGCTTGGTAATACCCTGGATGTTGTCACGGAGGACTTTGCGATGACGCTTGGCGCCCCCTTTTCCAAGTCCTTTACCACCCTTACCTCGTCCAGACATTTCGTTTTAGTCACAATCTACAAATCAAGTGTGGTCATCGAAGTCAGACAACCAAATTTATAACAAGATTGCGGACGTAGGAGAAGACAGCTAATGCAATCTGGGGGCGGAGTTTCACAAAGGAATGCTTTTTTTCTTTTTTGCCGAACTTTTCCACTGTATTCACGTTCCACAAATGTTACTGTTTTTAATGTATGGTATTATGTTCCATTATATGTGTATTAAAAACTGAGCATCTTTGTTTTTCAAATTTGATTTTTATCTTTCCAATTCATAAAATAAAGATTCAATTCATGGAAAGTGCTGTTGAGGAATGTTGGGTTAAACATTCCTTGGCGTTATAGGGAAAATATAGCTAAATGTCAAATGAACCAACTTTATTCTATTCAGTGTTAACTCGTTTTAGAAAGTGCAAATGCGGTATAATGTAGTCAAACCATTACCTGATCCAGACTATCACATCTAGATGAACTCATCTGAACGCGAGTTTTAATGAAATCATACTCCATCATCTTTACCTATCTTTCTTATTGGCTTGAATAATTATGAATCATTTTATGAGTTAGGAATATTATCTCTCTGTGAAAGATGTGTGTGGCTCTTAAAAGAGCCGTTGTGGGGCGCGTTCGTTTCAAACAGATTTACTTGGCCTTAACCTTCTCGGTCTTCTTGGGCAACAGGACTGCCTGAATGTTGGGCAATACACCGCCCTGTGCGATGGTCACTTTGCCAAGAAGTTTGTTGAGTTCCTCGTCATTGCGGACTGCCAGCTGCAGATGGCGGGGGATGATTCTGGTCTTCTTGTTATCGCGGGCAGCGTTGCCGGCCAATTCCAGAATTTCAGCGGTCAGGTATTCGAGAACGGCCGCCAGGTAGACGGGGGCGCCAGCTCCGATGCGCTCACCGTAGTTGCCCCTGCGGAGCAGTCTGTGCACACGACCGACTGGGAACTGAAGTCCAGCACGAGAAGAGCGAGTCTTTGCCTTAGCTCTGGCTTTGCCGGCGCCTTTTCCTCGTCCAGACATGGTCGCTGTCTCGTCGTAAGGTAGGTCCTACTGTAAGAGAACTTGAACTTGAACATGACTTCGCTTCTGCGAAGCAGTGTATTTATGCACAACGTTTCTGTGCTGTGATTGGCCAGACCATGCGGGGAAACTGTCGTCCAATCATCATAAAGCCAATTTACTTCCGCTTTTGGGAGTTTTGAAAGTGACGCCAAACTGGTATTTACGCGCTCAATTTGGTTTACTTCCTCTTTAGAAACCCTAATCATGTACATATACATATTTTAAGGCTGACAATTATTAAGTGTATTTATTTTTAAATCTTCAAACGTTTTCAACAGCCTCGATTCGAACTGTCATAATGTATTACGGTTTCAGGGGAAATGGTCATATTAAGAATTCTAACGTGCCTTACCACAATACTGGAGAATTCAATGAGTTAATCAGTTTAGATGTAGACACATAAAATGTAATTTCCCCGCATGTTCATGATATAGAAAGTAATTCAAAGTCAGTGTAGGCCTCGTCGGCTTTGGATACAAGGTTACTGTAAGCGTATGTTAGGAGTGCAACAATACCGGAATTCTCATTTAGATTCAATATGGGTGGCTCTGAAAAGAGCCGTTGCGATTAGTAGGGTGGGATTTTAAGCTCTCTCCCCACGGATGCGGCGGGCTAGCTGGATGTCCTTGGGCATGATGGTGACCCTCTTGGCGTGGATAGCGCACAAGTTGGTGTCCTCGAACAGACCGACAAGGTAGGCTTCGCTGGACTCCTGTAAAGCCATGACGGCAGAGCTCTGGAAGCGCAGGTCGGTCTTGAAATCCTGAGCGATCTCTCTGACAAGGCGCTGGAAGGGCAACTTGCGGATCAGCAGCTCGGTGGACTTCTGATAACGACGGATCTCACGGAGAGCCACTGTACCGGGCCTGTAACGGTGAGGCTTCTTAACGCCGCCGGTAGCTGGGGCGCTCTTGCGGGCAGCTTTGGTTGCCAGCTGCTTCCTGGGGGCTTTGCCTCCGGTTGATTTACGAGCGGTCTGCTTGGTTCTTGCCATGTCGCAACACACTACAATTTCAAGCGAGTTGAATGTAGATGCGGGAAATTGTAACGCGCTTTTATCCAAGCGAGACGCCGATGATTGGTGTGCTTGAAGAACGCCCACGCCAAAACTACTCCATCATTGGACACTATGATTTTGAATTGAACAAATCACCAAGAGCAACGGCAGGATTTTCGCCTACGTCATTTATTCAACAAGTTGTAATTGGAATGTACTGGCTCAGGGGGGCAGTAATGCACAATAAGTGAGATGCCACCCGCCTATAAACCGAAAAAGAAGAAAAAAGTGACGAGTCTACACAGCTGAAATAGAAAAGAAGAAATATCGCCGAACCACGTGTGCGTGACGTCTTCTGCAGCGGTCTGATTCAATAAAACAACCCAGTAAGTAAGTTAGACTTAAATGGACAATCACATAATGTATTTAATAAATACTAGGCGAACGTTTCTAGCCAACGTTGTGCACAAAAATGCGATAATATGCAAGGACAGTGTTAGTGTATACGTAGTTCAAATTATGTTGTCAGATATTGTGACGGCTGCGCAGTCGCCTCCATTATTATTATATATAAAACATGATTAAATTGCAATAGGCAGTCTTTAAAAAAAGACATAATACTCATGCTAACATTACAAGTCTTTAAAAAAGACTTTACAACAACACAAAATAATAACAATACAAACAATCAGTAACACAATGTCTACAGTATTACTTAATCGTTTGCTGTTTTGTGATGTTGTGTTGAATTTGGCAATGTTTTTTGATTTAAAAAAAAAAAATCTCTCTTTTCTCCCAGTGCCAATTCACCGTTGTCACCGTTTGCGGAGGAGCAAGGACTTCCATTCTTCTTGGCTCATGAAAAGAAGTTTGACTGACTATCATCATTGTTAACATTTGGAAGCACAACACTTTTGAGAGGTCAGTCACTTTTTCATTATCGTTTGCCACGGTTCCTAAGAATCAAGTGATTAGTTTCCCTTGAGATAGTTTTGCCACATTAGATTCTCCCCTACTACTTTCTCCTTCTGAGATCCAGCCTATTCATTTGTGTCCATAATAGTGGACATTTTTTTTCCAGTGATGTCTCTGGTGTTTTGGGTGAGTGCAAATAATGGAGACAACAGTGGAAAAAAATGAATAGTTTGGACACCACTGGTGTAGAGGATAAAGAATATATGTCATATATTGTTTATCGATATAATTGTTTACATATTTGTTTTAATAGATAAAATCGATGTTTTTTGTTTACTGGTCTGACTTGATAGCAAGAAAAATTGCAAGGGAAACAGCAACGTTAACCTGCAATGCAAAACGTTGTGGTCATAAATTAAAATCCACGAAATAGAGAAGCTGAAATAATCGAACTGGCGAGAAAAAAAAAAACAGTACTATAACGACAGTTGTGTGCAGTTAAATGGTTGACCACTTGATTGCGCTGTTGTGCAATAAATTCGTGTGACGTTGAAACTGTAGAAATACACACACGCCTGCAGTACACACAAAAAGGATTCTGGGCATTTGGACTCTTCTTGGTTGTCGAGGACGTTTCACCTTTAATCCAAAAGGTTTCTTTGATTTTAAACCTTATGTGGAGTCTTTGTTTACTCACCATTTTGTTTTCACTCACCTCTTGGCAAAACATCTTGTTAGTGGCCACTTCTCTGCTTGGAGTAAAGCCTTTCTTTTTTTTTTCCAACCTGTCCTGGTGGGCAGGTCGGTCAAGCAGAACGTTAACGTTTTAGGTCGAGGTAGTTTTGCTGTCGAATATACATCCCTAATTCATGAAGCGATGACTGTTAATTCAGATGAAGAATTCTACTAAAAATTCACTCACTTGAAAATTTCCAGCACGTTGTTTGCACTCACGTAAGATCAAATATTGAAATCGCGTATTTTTCTGTCAAATTGCAACGCATGTTAATTCATCTTGAAGCCAGCGTAGCTTGTCACATTCGTAATGGGATTTGAAACCCGGCGTTTATTGTAATTTTCGTCAGAAACCACTTTCGATTGACACCCGATACGACCGCGAAAAGTCACGCCGGAGCGGAAGTCCAAATGTCAAACATCACTCTGTGAAGTTTAAACCTTTATACCGCCCAGACAGAGCGATCGTCTTCTCCAGACGCTGAAAAATGTCACTTCTCGTCACCGGCTGCTCGGATGGCGGCTTTTCGTGTCATTCCGCCAAGCGGTATTTTTCAGAGCAAACAATCGAGACCTTTCGTTGCCCTCTGCGCTTTGTCAAATAAAAGATCAAGCGTTACGCTCGCCAACGACCACCTGCTGCTCTCTGAACATTTTGGAGAGCATTTGTAAGGTGGCAAATGTCACAATTTGCATGTTACCAACTGAGTGTTTAGCTAATAGCGCGCTAATATTAGTGCAGTAAACCCAAGCAGATTTTGTTTTTTTCAAAAACTTCTTTTGCGCTCTTTCGCCGTAATGTTATCGAACGAAAATACGTCCAGTTGTATTTGAAAGTGTTTTGAAAACACATCTAGCTGTTTTTAAAGTATTTAAAATAGTTCGGGTAATAGCTCGGGCCTATTGAGAAGTATTTTGAAAATATATCCGGCCCTGTTTAGAAATATTTTCCAAATAAGTCCGACTCCATTTAGAAGTATTTTGAAAATACGTCCAGCCCTATAAGAAAGTATTTTCTAATAACGTTTGGCCGTATTTGAAAGTATTTTCAAATATGTCCAAATGTGTTTGAAAGTATGTTGATCCCCATTTTTTTTTCATTGTGAAAGTAATGGAATACTTGTTACTGATTCAATATATTATCTCACGTACACCAAGCAAAGTTAGCCTAACCTAAAAAGTTGTAATCAGATTAATCGATTCTTTTTGCTGGGAGACAAAACAAACGTCAAAAAAGTGGGGAAAACGTGGGAAAAAAGTGTTTATTTCAATGTAAAATGAATTTGCCTGTAAAGATCAAAAACCAAGAGACATATAAAACCAAAATTAGCCTAAGCTAGTTAGCGGTAGCCTTATTGGTCAAAAATGTTTACCATTTAAAGTCATTCAAGCGTTTTCTTCATTTGCTGAAACATTCGACAGTTTTAGATTCTCCTCTTCGTGCGCTTCCCGATTTCTCTCTGTTCCGTTTTCATTGTGATGGCATCCGATCATGAGCTGGTACACGATCACTGCCACCATTGAACCCACAAACGGGGCTGTGACGGGCACGGCCGACCAACAGGCGTTCACTCTGCAACAGGGAACAAAGCGTCATTTTATGCTAGCATTACATGACTGGCGTTTACCTAGTTGCTAGCTAGCTAATGCTAGACCCCAAAAATGCATCTTCTTGCTATGCCACATTTTATAGAAACGCACGTCATTATTTAAATTATAAAATGAGGAAATGGTGAGCCTGGAAACCTGTTAGCTTGTGAGCTAGCTAGTGGCTAGCGCCACTCTTTCCTTCCTTCAATAATTTTTCGTCGGTTTACAAGCGCACTTCAGGATGCTAGAATTGCGATCTGGTCTCACGTGAAAACCTCGAGGCCCCATCCCGCCATTGCGGTGAAGAGTCGAGGTCCCAGGTCCCGAGCGGGGTTGATGGCATAACCGGCGTTGAATCCCATGCTCAGGCCTATGACCGTCACCACAACTCCAACGGGAAATGCTTCCCGTCCCGGCGGGACCGAATTATTGTGCGGGTCGATGATGGCCAGGATGCATGTGACCAGTGCTGCGGTTCCAATGACCTAAAACAATTTAGCAAAGTTAAAGTTGGAACTAGGGTTAGCAGGGTTCGAGTTAGGGTAGGAGATCCTTTTGAGAAGCAGAGTTGAGGTTAGGATTCGGCTTTTGGTTACTATTCACATAACATGAAAACACTACAGTGTATTCATTTATTTAAAAAACAAAGGTGAAGTTTTATACTTTGCAAAATCATCTCGTGGGCCAGGTTAATACCATTCGGGGGCCGGAAAAGGCCCGCCAACCGTATGTTTGACACCCCAGGTTTAGTGTTCTTGGACAGATTTTCTTACCTGGTCCAAAAATCCATTGAGCACGGAGAGATTTTCACGAGGATAAGTGGCAAAAATCCCAGCCGTGGCGTTCTTCCCAACAACGAGCAACTCCCCGCGGCCAAATTCCCGTATCGCATCTGGTGAATTGAAACACTCGGCCGTTGATATTTCCAAATCCTGGACGGAAATTTTCTTTCATCTTACCAAAATACAGGAAATAGATGATTGCAGCGGCCAGGAAGGCGCCCGACGTCTGAAAAAAGAAGAACCACGGGAATTTCCTCCAAGGTTCTCGGCCAAGTAAACACAATGCGAAGGTCACGGCGGGATTAAGGTGGCCACCTAGAGGTGTGAAGAAGAAAAACATTTGCTGGACCAATCCCTGCCTTGTAACTCCACTGTACTACATTTTTTTACTAATAGTTTTTTCTTTTTTTTTTCAAAAATGGCCAAACTATGAAACTACAGCCAAAGGTACATTTAAATATACTCAAATGCTAAACGCATTTATTCCACATCGGCCACTCCGCACTTCCGCACCATGGGACAAATGATTGCTAAGAAGGATTTTTCCTGGAGTTTCCCTTGAAATACAGTAACTTTCCCCCACCGCTACTGCATTGCGTCGGCATATTCTCTCCTTTCCTCGCACATTCTAAATTGAACGCGACAGACATTCCAGAGTGTTAATTGCGAGGCCGCAAGCAGGGAAAACAAGTCGTTAGAAGACGTCGGAGCGCTAACGAACCTTTTGTGGCGCCGACGAAAGGACCGCTCCGACCGAAGCGTTCCTTTCAATTACCCGCCGCCTCATTTTGCCCGCGAAAGTGATAAGTGACACCTCTTTCAAACTGGACGTTCCTTTCTCCATCAAGGAGGTAAATACTGCACTTCACATAACTGCCAGTTTACCCTTTGCTGATATTTGTGCTTTGTCAAGCCGTCGATGATAATGACTCACCACAGCCAACGTGTGTGTGTGTGTGTGTGTGTGTGTGGGGAGGGGGGGGGGGGCGGCTTGGGAAGGTGAGCGATGGCCACCACGTGACAAAGATGCTAATGTCTGTCTCGTTTCTTGATGGCCTGCTGCTTCAACAGCTGCTGCGCCGCGAGTAACCATGGTAACAGGACAGGTGACCACGCCGGGAAGGAAAAGATGAGCGCTTTGCCCAAGTCACCCTCCGATCTGCCCCGTACGGGAATTTATACGTTTGACATGTACGACCAGGCGGACGTGTTAGCATCGGCCAAGTATGTTTAGGGACAAATGATGACATTGATTGACAGAAATGCGTCAGGATAAAAACAGGCGCGGTAAGGACCGTAGCTACTGCTAAGCTCACCGCTAACCGCGACCTAAATCACATTCCAAAACGTGTTTTGCTAACCGCTAACAACAAACTTAACTCTAAACCAATCACCTAAACTCATTTTGCTAATTGCTAACCTAAGTGCTTACCTCAGCCTGAAGCGCTAATCTAAATTTTGCTGATTGCTAAGTGGTACACTCACAGCAAACTACTCAGGTAGCTAAACTTGTTTTTCAAACTGCTAATGACGCAGCTAACTGATACCTGATCCAATAACATGAACTAGATCTGCTACCTAAACCATTAACCTAAAAATACTTTGCTGATCGCTAACTAGCTAAGATAACAGTTAATGAATGGCTCAGCTAATTGTTAACGGCTCAGCTAACTGCTAACCGCTAAGTAAACCGCTGACCAAAACTTGACTCGCTAAGTTAACGGCAGTCTAAACCACCAACTAAGAATAATAAATGAATTTGTAATCATTTGTTGTATTGTTTTTTTGTTTTTAATAACCCGTGAGCTGTTTGTTCAGACTTTTAATGCGATTGAAAAATACGGTATTTGACAATTTGTTGAATGCTCAGCTAACTGCTAACAACTTAGCTGCCTCATTTTCCAACCTTTCCAAAACCGGTATCTCTCACCTGAGACAGGCCCGCTGACGAGGACGCCGAGCGCAACGCCGCCTCCGACCGCAAAGTTGACAGAGAGGAATGACCCGTGCGAACCGCCGCTCAGTATCCACTGCGCCACCCCGCCGCAAGAAAAGCTCTGCCCAGAGAAGGTGAAAAATGTTCTGCTTCTTGTTCAGAAAAATAATCCACATCAATTTTCATCTCCAGCGCGTTTACCACCCGGACGGGTTTTCATGGTTTGTTTTCCGATTCGCCGCGCAGAACGCTTTCTAGAAACGGGCGGCGGACGTCTTTGCATGTCGCTAAATAATCCAAAGCGTGTACTTGTCCATTAACCCGGCACGCAGGAGACGGCAACCTTTTGAATTAAAATTTCATCCCCCGCTCATGTTCTCGGCCAATTAACACCATCTCCCGCCACGCCGCATCGGTGCCACTCACCACCAGGATTAGCGTCCCGAGGCATTCGGCCAAGCCCTGGCGAAGGAGCCGGTGCGAGGTCCGAAAGGTCCCGTCCAGTTTCCGCAGAGCCTCCTTTTGTCTACCCATAATCCAAGCGGTACGAAATGCGGTTTAACGCCGCGAAAAGGGAATATGTCTCCAGTCGGCGTGAGGACTCATTTGTGCATATGCAAAAGCACTTTGCCCATTAATGGTTGACTATGTGCTTATCGAGCTTCGGCTGTGACTTCCTGCCAGCCTTCTTCACCCTCATCAACGATGACGACCGCAATAATGACATTTAAAAGGAATTGGGCCTGAGCCCAACTGGTGGACGGATAGGTCTTCTATACATTTTTCCCGCTCCAAACATTGACAATTCTTTTCATTAAATTTAAACCGAATTCAGCTTGCGGTGACCTTAGACACTTTTTATGGTGGTTTTACTGTTATTGTTTATTTGGTTAGTGAATGTACAATCTTAATGACCTTCTGTGCGCAGATATGCCGGTTGCTTGGATCAGATCAAAAACCCTTTGGGTTCCTACTTAGAGGCAATCTTTCGCTTCCAAGGACATTTGCATTCGTCAACTGGAGTCCAATCGTACCAGATTATAGGGCACACCTTTAATGATTTAAAAATGTTGTCATATATTGGGTGTACCGCATTATAAGGCGCGTAGAATAGAAGCTACAGTAGTGGCTGGGGTTGCCTTATGCGTCCACTTGTTTAGTGGTCTCCAACTTTTGAATCACCATGGTCATGTCAACGCTCGAGATTTTTAGTGCCGCGGGGGGCTCAGAACGTACAAAGATGTACACAAATTACATTAAGTCAATCATGAAACTGAATTACAAAAGCTATTAATTTCAAGGAAAATGCATTAATGCATACCTAGTACAATTTACAGGCAGTCCGTGTGCCAGATTTCACAAAGACAAAACTGTGTGTATCATCGACTGCTCTCACAGTCACACCATCCTTCTCACTACAAAATGTAATATCAACAGCGGCCAGAGGCGGCGCCAAAAAAACAAATATCAAGCCAAACAAAGCACAAATGAATGAACTGTTCAAATAAATCGCTTCCAAAACATTATTTCGGGTGCGGCCCACGCTGCCCGGTACCAGTTGATTCACGGACCGGTACCGGGCCGCAGACCAGTGGTTGGGGACCGCTGCACTAGATGGAAAATCAACAAAACAATCAGAAAAGTCAGTCAAACTTTACTAATAGACAATCAGAAATTAAGAATAAAGATGATTTGTGGGAAGTGCGTACTATCTGAAGAATGGGCGGGGGGGGGGGGTGCCTATTAATTACATTAGTCTTGTTAAAATATCTGGTACCACCAGTGTTTGAGAAACACCGCACTATATATTACACATTTCCTGTTGCCTTTTTTGCATTTGCTAGAATGAATCAATGGAAAAAAAAGATACAAATTTGCTCTTCTTCGAAGCTCATTTAAACAAAGGGCATGCCGAAAGTGCGAGCGTGTCGGGGGTGGGGGGGGGGGGGGGGCTCTTTTGTCTTACAGAAGTAGCAGAAGGGGCATCAAGCTCGAAAACCTGTCCCTCCACCCCGTTGACAAAATATTTTTAGAGGCGCATCAAAAAAAAAAACAGCAATTCGCCTTAGGCGTCTGGCAAACTTCACACGCCACTGATTCCTCCCCCACCCCCAACTCTTGTTCAATAAAAAAAAATCCTCTCCCAAGCTTGAAAGCATGACTTTTTCAACCCTTAATTTGGACATGGCGCTCATCCAAATGCCCACATTGAGTTGCGCGGTCAGGTATCATGCGTGCAGGCGGGGAAACGAGCTGTGCAGGTTGGGCTCACCTCGCTGATTAAAGTGTTAATTTGTGAAAAGGAGCACAAAGAGGTGTAACATTTCACCTTGTTGTAACATTCAACCCTTTATCGCTCTGTGTGTGTAGTTGTATTTGCGCGCGTGCGATTCTGCGTTATCAGCGTCTCTGAGGGCGGAGTAATGAAGATGTTCTCATTGTAGCCTATTAGAGGCGAGACAGGAGCGCGTTGATGCTTTATCTTCAAGGTTAGCTTCGCACACACGCGTATTGTTGGGCGAAACGCGCCGCAAAGAAATAATAGATAAATAAATAATGGCGTCAGCATAACCTTCATTTGCATATTCATACGGCTGCTGATTTATTTACTGATCGAGTCATGCGGCGTGTTGTGCGCTCACCTTGTTGTTTTGAGCGGGGTGAGCTTCTTGTTGAATGTCATGCCGAGCGAGACGTGTTAATAGAAGTGACATTTCAACTCGCATTATTATTTAAATGCGTCCTATTCGCCGGACGTATACGGGCAAAGCTGAAAATGTTCCGGAAAATTGAGTTGTTGTTTTTTTTTTCTTAGCGTTCTTTTCTTCATTCCTTTTCACTGTGATGGTTTGTGTCAGCCTGGTTTCAAAGATTCTTTTCAAACAGATGTTGTTTTGCGTGATTATGCTGGTTTGAAACCCTGATTTCAAGTCCTAAAACTAATTTCAAACCCGAGCTTTGTGTTTTATTTTATTTTTTTACCGTACTTGAACAAGCTTCGTTCTGGCTGTGGTTTAAAATCAACTGTTGTTTTCTTCTTTACCATACAGTAGCAAGGCGTAAAAACGTTAAAATTCAAAAAGAAAAACTATACAGATTCCCAATATGTTGTAAGATGTATAAACCTCTGTAAAGAGTGAACATTTGTGTTCCAATTCGTTTGCTCTTAATTTGAAAATATACTCTGTCATTGTAGATATTCTCATACCCGAAAAAAATACCCGTGAAAATACCAGCTAACTCCCTTGACGTACCCCCGGGGGTACTCACAGGCCCATTTGAAAACCACTAATCCACAGGTGTAAAACTCAAGGCCCGGGGCCCAGATCCGGCCCGCCACATCGTTTTATGTGGCCCGCGAAATGCTGATTTGACGTCAAGTTTCTGGCTAAAACACCAAACTTGCAAGTTAGTCTTCAACTTTTGACAAATTGGGGTGAAAAAAAAACTTTTTTTTTAATTCCCAATCTGGCTGTTGAACAGTTATTGCCAGCCTCTGATTTCAAAACTAGTTGCGTGACGAACACACTTAAAATCAGTCTTACAGGCCCTCTGACAACGCACAACGCGGCCGAGGATGAAAACGAGTTTGACAACCCCGCACAAATCTATGCAGTTACCTTTCATTCAGATTTTTGCTGCCCCCTAGCGGCATTGGAAATACCACACGCTCCCTTTTCGCAGGCAACGTGCCCTTTTCAACATTCGACGCACACTGAACCCTGGGATAAAATTCCGAGCGCGCCGAGCCAAAGATAAATCGACGAATTGATTTGGCGAAATAAAAAATAAATACAGCGTGCTGCTTAAAGGCGGAGCTGATCATCTTTCCTCTTTAAAAATGAAACGCGCCCCGCCGATGATTTATATTTTATATTGCCACGCCGGCTGCATAATACATGGCGGCTTGCGCGCCTGTCAAAGGTTACCATTAGTTCAGTATAAATAGGGAACAATGTGTTATCTCGCTCCCTTTTTAGGAGGCGAATATCAATGAAATAATGAAATTAGCAAAGTAGGATTTTAATAATGGAGCGGCTCATCGTGCATGCGCGCACACGCCCGCATATCCACTACATTAAAATCCCGGCGCGTGCTCGTAAAACCAGCCGAGTGTCAGCTATGATGTCGATGTGTCACTCAGCCATTAACGCGTCTTACAAGTCGTAATAAATCGCTGTAATGTGAGGCGGACGTCTTTGTCTACATCCGCAGTACACTGTTTGGCTTTTATGTGCACTCCAACGGCGAGTTCGTTCGGTTTTATTCCTGCGTGTCCCTGACTCAGTCTGGGTGGAGGTTGGCAGCCATGCTTGGTCTTCGCAAGGTTGAATACCTGAAAGAAAATTGTGTTCGCCATGAGAAAAAGTGGGTTTTATTTTTATGAGATTCAAAATTGTCTTCTATGTTTATGAATGTTTTAATACAGGAAAATTGACATTTAACCGACACGCACATCAGATCTGCCAAATGCTAAATTGATATTTTGTTTACGCGCGTCGTATAAGATTGAACTCTTGAGTTTTAGGTAAACAGCTTTTGTTAGGGTTGTCGATTAAATCGGCTTTCGTTTTTCTGGATGTGGTTGGTTCAAACGTGTCCGGTAATGATGCGGAAAAATCGTAGCTAAGGTTCGTTAAAGGACTGTGTGTAAGATTTGGACCGTTTTTCATTAAAAAGGAATAAATTAAATGCTTGTAAATTTGAAAAACCTGCGAAAGAATGTGTTCTTAACGATCAGCAGTAGTTTTTAAATCTAATCATACGTTTAGTTATCAATAACGTATATTACATAGGGGGTGGCACCTCTACAGAGGCGGCCATGTTTGTTATAGCTACAATGGTAAATGCAGCACCTACAGCACCTCCTGCTGTCCGTCATGAAAAACGGTCTAAATATTACACACTATCCCTTTAA
This sequence comes from Hippichthys cyanospilos, assembly GCF_059441005.1. Taxonomy (NCBI): domain Eukaryota; kingdom Metazoa; phylum Chordata; class Actinopteri; order Syngnathiformes; family Syngnathidae; genus Hippichthys; species Hippichthys cyanospilos. The sequence continues at coordinate 16,073,066 of NC_142383.1, read as the reverse complement.
GGACTCTTTGACGAACTATTCAAAACTCAATGTGAGCTATGTCGTTGATGTTGTATATTAGGGCCGCCAAATAATAAATTGTCTTTGATAAAAGTGTTTTTCAAGCTCCTAGCCCACTGAGAGGCAAATGTTGGCGAGTGTCAGTGAAGAATTTCGCCATGATTGCGTAAATGTCAGACAAATCTCACACACCGGAACAGTTTTAACCCTCGTCTTTTTTTTGTTTAGTTTTTTTCCTTCGATATGACTCAAAAAATTGAGTCAAAATTTAAGGAGTATCTTAAATTGATGTAAATTTCAGAATGATTTTTACGGCGGATTAATGCATGGATTATAAACTGTCTACGCGTGTTTATGAAAAAGATTTCGGCTCCTTATGACTCAGTTGTCTCAAGTTAACTAAAATCATATTTGCGCTTTTCACTTAACACAAAATGCTCCCAAAAACGTCAGATTCTTTCAAAACGCAAACTAGTTTTTCACTGTTGAAAATTTTGCATTTGGGTGACCTTAAGGGAGACAAACTTGTTTTTGGTAAAAAGTCAAATATTTCACGTTTTGTTCATTAGGTTTGACCTCTATGTGACGCTAAGTGAAGTCGATTGATTCTTTGTGAGCTGCGAGGAAGAGTGGAGCGAGCGTCTGACAGCCGCCATCCATCACTGTCGCGACTTGACGCGACAGCGATGACGAAAGCCGCGCCCTCGTTCATCACGTGCCGCGTGATGAAGTTCCTATTTAATCATAACCGTTCACGTAATAGCGGCTCATGATGGGAAATTCATCGCAAAAGCTTCCTCAAGATGTTCTCTTTTTAGGCGGGAGTTTGATGTTTGAAAAATTCGCGTTTCGTATTCCGAAATTTTTACCTTTCCGCTTCTTTGGGAAATTTCTGAAACTTTATCAAAATCCCCAAATTCACAAGAACGAAATGATCGAAGTACCCTTTTGACATTCCTCAGTTTATTTCATATTCAAGTCCCGCGCTCGACATTTCAACAATTCGTTTAATTCCGCAGCGGTTCAGATAAGCATTTACAAGCAATTTCTGCCGAAATTGCGTCCTCCAGTTTTTATATTAAGGCGCTGGTAAAATCAAATCACCTGGCATGCGTGTCTAAATTACAATATGTGCCATCTGCTCCTACATGCAGTCCAATATAAACCCGCCGATTGCCTTCATCGCCGGCAAACGAGTTAACGACATTTGAGAGCTCGCCGTGGTTTGCCTCAAATCAAACCGCTCTTCATCCTTGAACGCGGGGCCGCGAGTGACAAATAGTCTTCACCGCCGAACCTCATCTCGCACGCAGACCAACAGACCTCTCCGAGTGATGGATGATGTGAAAAGCCTTCCTGCGGATAATTGTTAGCAAACAGCAGATGTTTTACTGGCGAATGCGGAAAACACAAGAGAAATTAGTTGGTTTTATGACTTTCTCCGAGGCCCCGCTCGTTAGCGGCGACGACGACAAAGCCAGAATTGTGATCGGAGACCAAAGTCACCATTCCCAAAGACGTGCGCGTCAACAAAAGCATGCTAGGTTGTTAGGTTAGCTAACATCAAAGGCAGAGTAGTTACCTTCTCAAAATTGCCTGTCATCGGTTTGTTGTTCGCTGAATCAGCTTTATTGTTTCGGAAAATTGGATTAGTTGAAAAATCCAAGTATATACAATAGGAAAATTGAAGATTAAAAACTGTCCCGCATTTACGAAAACATGCCAGGTTTGTCAGTCTCAAAATGATCTTTAGTGTCTGAAAATACTTAGGTGAGGTTCACCGTGTCAAAGAAAAATCCTGTTCATGGCACCAAATACAGCGGACCCCCGAGTTACAGCGTCCCTAGCTTACATTTTTTTCACGTTACTAAGTGCATTACAAAGTTGTTTCGTCCCCTTGATATGGCATTTTTCCCGCTTTACAGCATCAACAACAATTTCTCCCACGTGGCCAAAAAATTCCAAAATTCAAACTTGGCAGTCAGTGTCTGTGTATTACTGCACGTTATTTACCTTACCATGTTTATACATCTGCTATAGGTCTGTGTCACTAAAATTTCAATATGCTATTAATGTAATCTGGTATTTTTTCCCATTCTTCAGATAGTGCTGTCCACAAATCGTTATTCTTAATTTGTGATTGAAAAGGTTGACTGATTTATCAGATTTTTTTTTTTTTACATTCCCTTTAGCACAGCTCCATCTAGTGGATGCATAACGCAACCCCAGCCACTACTGTAGCTTCTATTCTATGAACCTTATAATGCAGTGCACCTTAAATATGGAAACAGTTTTAAAATAAGCCATTCATTGACTGTGTGCCTTATAAACCAGTGCGCGAAAAATACGGTAGTATGTGCTCAAGAGGCCTAATCTAACAAGGGTGTGAGATTTTTTTTTTGTGTAAACAAACGCATGTCTGTTTCGGTTATGATAACACAATGTTAACCATGTTAGCTATATCTAAAAGGTCTTTGTCTACAATAACTTTTCCGCATGTTTGCCTTTCATCACATTTTTATTGCGACTATTTTCATCAGAACGAAGCAGAAGTAAACATTTTCCAGCACTTTTGCCTCGTTTTCCTCTTTTAAGGGCCGCAGATTAAAAGCCCTCATTGAAGACGATTGACAAAAAGCTCATTGAAGTGACAAACAAGTAAGGTAGCCTTTGTAGCTAAGCTAATTAGCACTCAGCACTCACATCACTGCACGTTTGGAGTTTTGGTCCCGTTACGTCGCAGTTGATGCTTACTTTTTTGTGCGAGACGCTCACAGACAACAAACGCTAGCGCCTTGCTAATTAGCAGTCCGAGCTACATCTGTAGCCAATGAGCAATGGGTGGTTAATGATGTTCTTTTTTTATGAGTATGTTAAAAATGTTGATATATATTTTGACGTATTTCCACTCAAGCACGCTTATTTTAGCTTTTAGCATCTGTCAATGTGTCACACAAGCAGAAACATCAAAGACTTTCACAGCAACAACAATTTGGAGTCATTTGTGTTGAAGACGCTACTAATGAAAAAAGTTAGCATCTTTAATTTGACTAATTAGCAACACGAGCTGACACAACAGTAAAATTGCTACACACGGATGCTAGTAATGGGAAAATGAAGCTCATGAAGCACTTTTTTTTTTCACAGTTAAATGGAGTTGTATTAAATTTTCGCAGCATATTTAAACCAAGATTGCCATCTAGTGGAGGAAAAAATAGCAAAAGTGCTTCACGAGGCTTCATTTATCCATGTCAGATGGTTTAAAACTCATAGCCCGGGGGCTAAATCCGGCCCACCACATCATTTTTTGTGGCCCAGGAAATGCCAATCGTGACTTAAAGGTTCTGACTAAAATAACACATTTGCAAGTTGTCTTCAACTTTAAAATAAGCCTTTTTTTTGTTACCAATCTCTCTTTTGAACAGTTTTTACTGGCCTCTGATCTCAAAACTCAGACAGAAGTTAGAAGTTCACTTTGGCCCACAATTAAGCTAAGTTTGATCCCCTTGGTAAAAATTAACCCTTGTGCAATATTTAATCAATTTTTTGGGGTCATTTTCATCCACATCATTCTTGCAGTATTTTAGCCAGGAGATGTGTGAAAATCAAGATGGTCATTTCATATCAAACTCTGACATTGTAACACCTGGGTGAAATTTCAGCTCCACTCCACTCGCACTTCAATACTGTCCTTTTGATTCAAAATCCCTTTGATGCAACAATCAAAGGAAGAAGTCGGCCTATAAAATTTCGAGTGCATCCAGAAACGCAATCACCCAGCTGAATATTTTTGACTTTTTCTGAGTAGTGTACGTACAGTATATGTTTGTGAGCGCGCGGTCCATCCCTACCAAAACAAACCAAAGCAAAAAAGAAATCAAATCCCAAGCAGGTAACGCGCGAAGGCCGAGCTGGACCGTTGCGCTAAGCGGCCCGCCACAAAACTCCGCAACTGGCCCAGATAAGCGGGCGGAGGGAGGGATGGAAAGCGGAATATCTGTTACATAAAATATGAGTTTTGCCGCACAGCCTCCCGCTCTAACTTATCAGCCGCGGGGCACTGGACCGTCGTGTCTCATCACTCCCCGGTTCTGGCACAGCGGGCCAAAACGCAAACGCTCCCGACCAACGGAACGGCGATAAGGAGGGAAAAGTCTGGCCGAGGCGTCACGGGAATATTGCCTGTCTCTTGATAATGTCAGCGTGATTAGAGAGTAATTGCTTCTTAATACGTTTCAGGTCACTCGCAGCCTCCCTCCTCGCAAATGTCACCTGTTGCCGCCGCCGCCGCCCGCTCTCGCTCAAGGTGTGGCGGCGCGTGGTGCGTTCGGGCTAATTGTTTTCCTATTTTACACGCGCTTGCGTGCAATCCCTCGCAATTTACTACTTCATTACTCGGGAGGCCAGGACAGCGAGCGAGGTCGAGAAAACCGGAAGCCTGATCTCCATTTGTTGCTTCGTAGGAATATGTGTAGAGAAGGGCTCAAGTTTGAAGCGGGACTTTGGACCCAAGGATGAGGTTTGGGGGTTCAGCCATGGGTTATGGTTTGGGGATTTCAAATTAGGGTATCAAGAAAGGGTAGCGGTCTGAAGGTTGGTGTTGATGTTTCCAAATCAGGGTTTTAAAGGTGAGTTTTTGCTTGAAGATGGGCTTGTAAGACTAGTTTAGGGTTTCAGGACCGGGTTTTAGTTGAACCTTTCTGTGTCTAGTTTGGTTTTCAGGTTAGGGTTTTCAAGTTGGAGTTTCCATTATAGAGTAGGGTTTCAAGTTTTGGTTTGGTTGCGTCTCTAAGGTTGTTTGTTTGAAGATGGGCTTGTAAGACTGGTTTAAGGTTTCAGGACCGGGTTTTAGTTGAACCTTTCTGTGTCTAGTTTGGTTTTCAAGTTAGGGTTTTCAAGTTGGAGTTTCCATTATAGAGTAGGGTTTCAAGTTTTGGTTTGGTTGTTGCGTCTCTAAGGTTGTTTGTATGAAGATGGGCTTGTAAGACTAGTTTAGGGTTTCAGTACCGGGTTTTAGTTGAACCTTTCTGTGTCTAGTTTGGTTTTCAAGTTAGGGTTTTCAAGTTGGAGTTTCCATTATAGAGTAGGGTTTCAAGTTTTGGTTTGTGTCGCAACCAGTTTTGGTTTGGTTGCGTCTCCAAGGTTGTTTGTTTGAAGATGGGCTTGTAAGACTGGTTTAGGATTTCAGGACTGGGTTTTAGATGAATATTCGGAATTTATGTCTCGGTTTGGTTTTGGTGTCAGATTGAAGTTTGTCTTGGGTTTCAAGTTATGGTTTCAAGCCAAGTTTAGGACTTCAAGTGAGGGTTTCAAGACTGGGTTCTAATTTGAAGTTGGGTTTCCAGGCCTTTTGTTTGAAGATTGGGGTCTAAGATTAATTTAAGGTTTCAGGACTGGGTTTTAGTTGTGGCTTCCATGTCTAGGTTTGGTTTTGATGTCAGGTTAGTTTTTATTATAGAGTAGGGTTTCAAGTTATGGTTTCAAGCCTAGGTTAGGACTTCAAATGAAGGTTTCCAGACTGGGTTCTAGTTTGAAGTTGGGTTTTCAGGCCTATCTTAGACCTTTAGACCTCCTACCCAGAGTTTTGGGGATTAAAATTTTAAGGTAGGGTTTCAGGTTAGGGTTTTAAACCTCTGTTAGGATTGCAAGTTGGATTTCCTGGTCTAATTTAGAATTTTGATCTTTTTATTTTAATTTATTGAATTTTTAAGTTTAAATTTTCGTCGCCCGGGTTCCGATGAAGCAGTTTTAGGCTTTTTAAAAAACTCAATTATGCTCGAAGAAAACTTTTTCAACTCACTTTAGAAATGTGAAGGTCAAACTGTGTTGAGGAAAAAAAAAAAAAGAAAAATGAAGAATTTTTCTCTATTCAAGTTGAGAGAAAGCACAGAGTATGTCAATGACGTCGTAGCCTGGCTGTCCTTGTGGCATGATGTGTGCGTGTGCGTGTGTACGCATAAATGTGCTGACACACATCACTCGTTGTCAGCGCTGGCAGAAAGCCGATTAAAGAGCGAATGCGGCAGGCTGCTTTCCAGCCGCAATGTTCGCCTCTAATAAGGCCGTTCGGGTTAATTAGGGTTAAATGATAATTAGGAAGCAGTTTAAAAAGAGGTAAACACAGCAAATCCACACAATTTGTTAAGTGCACGACTCCATCATTGACGCGGCCGGCACCCAGCATGCTTTGCAGCCTCTCCGTTGCCCATTCATCATTGCACTCCGTTTTTTTTTTAACATTTTTATCATTCACTTGTATTGAAGGCCATTTCAGGCTTTTAATCAAACATGGGAGTTTTTGTTACTAAAGGGCAATTCTGAAATTTTCATTAATCAACTTAAGTAGCGCGGAAGTGTTCCGATATCCTATTGAAAATTCTTTCGAATAATTGGGTTTTTGGATAAAAATAATAAATGCATACTTTTGCTTGGTTAAAAAAATTCAATTATTAATGCATGGCAATAAAAACGCATTACCATTTCATGAATTTACATTTTTCATCTTTTTAACTTAAATGGCATATTAGCAGAGTATTTTACTTTAAAATGGTCAGATTTTAAACAAATATTGTCCCCATTTGGTTTATGAAACAACAGGACTTCAGAACCACAATAATAATTTTTGCTGGCACGTTTAAGTTAGCTTGGTTTGTTAAAAAGTGATCAGTATGAACGGCAATTGTGTCAGTTGAGTGATATTGTTCCATTAAACTGCCTTTGAAAAGCAACCCGCGCCCCTCTCCAGCTTAAAGGGACACTGTGTAACATTTAGACCGTTTTTCATCGAAAAGGAATAAAATGATTATACATTTCAAAAACGTCTTAATGACAAATGTTTTTAAATATAATCGTAGGACTAGCTATCATGAAATTAAATTACATGAAGGGGTGGCACGTCTCCGAAGGCGGCCATGTTTGTTCTAGCTAAGGACAGCGGTAAATGCGGCATCTCCTGCGGTCCGTAATGAAAAACTGCCAACTTTTACACAGTGTCCCTTTAAATGGGGCAGCTGAGTGTTGCTAGCTGCTAACGCTCTAGCATCTAGTGCTGCTTAACGCTGCTACCGATGCTAGCCATGTAATTCAATGTAATTATGTTTTTTTTAAGCATTCTTCATTTTTGGGGGGGGAATGGCACTAAAGTCAGTGAAAATATGCGTTCTTGAGAGACTCCATCGTACATTTACATATTTTACACTTAAACGCAGCTTATAATGGTTTGGCAGGGGGTGCGAGACGGCCGGGATGTCACGACGATTAGGGCGAGGCAGGGTGACAAACTGGAATTGATCGTAGTGTCAGGTCGTGACCCTTCTAGCTGCCGGGCGTTTAGTATTCCGCTGCGAGCGTCCGCCATCTCGCAGACGCCGCGTCGGCGCGTGAGCGGAATCGATCGACTCTACTGTTTATTCTCTCTTTACTTTTAATTAATGTTGACGCTGATTGCATCTCTTTATTAACACATGGTGATGAGGGGTTGGCGGATATAGTGGGGGGCACCTTGATAAGAGGCCGTAGGAAAAAAAAAAAAAAAAAAACAACCTTCTTCGTGGCCAAAGCAGGCGCGATTGACAGGTCGGACGGTCAATGCTCATTGATCATCGCTGATTGGATTAGCAGACTTACGACAGTGAGGCAGCACGGAAGATCAGTCATGAGCACCTTGCCTCATGGATAGCTTCGACTTTGCATGTTCTGCCTTGAATTTGTCTTGGGTGTTTGGGGGGAAAAAAAACGGATGCCATCCCTCACCGAATTATAAATTCTCTTTAATGTTTTCAAGAACACGTACGTCGTGTGCAGTCAAGAATTGAATTATCTTCGTTTACAAGTCAGGCAACAAATGATTGTTTGACATAATTGTGCATGTGTATATACAGTATACGTGTGTGGATGTATAATATATATATATATATATATATATATATATATATATATTATATATCACAGTTGTGGGTACTCCAGTCCTCGAGGGCCGGTATCTTGCAGGTTTTCTGGTTTTCTCCCCTGAACACACCTGATTGAAATGATTAGGATAATTTTCAAGCTCCCCCAGAGCTGATTAATGAGATGATCATTTGAATCAGGTGTGTTGAGGAGAGAAAACCACAAAACCTGCAGGATACCGGCCCTTGAGGACTGGAGTTCGACACCTATGAATATATATATTGTTTGAAAACCTTTGTGATATTATGTGTAGCTAGTGTACATATTTCTTTTTAATTCAATTTTCTCTCAATTTGAAAAAAAATAGAAATCACAAAGATTGAAAACCGTTCAATATTCTGTCTTTAAAAAATGTCTTTATAGTTGCAACTGTGAAGGAACAAAAAATGTTTGTTTTTTATTACGCTTTACATTTCTCTAAGGAATCTACTAATTAATTGTCTATGGGAAATTTATCCCACCAAATACTGGAATCGGCCTAAAAAATCCCATTTAAGTTGCACCCTTTACGACAGTTAGGTTAGTTGTAAAGGATTTCATTTTAATGGTCATAAAAACACATATTGTTGGCCACAAAGCATAATAGCCCCCCCCCCCCCAAAAAAAGATCCAGACTTACGTTTGATATTTACAGCAATGCAGCAGTTGCAGGGTTTTGACAAACATACATTAAATTTAATAGAAAAAAACCCTTTGGTTAAAAAGAGAACCTGTAATGGTTCGTCGTCCCCGGCGACAGTGACATAGTCTATTTTGTTCCTCCGTCTTCCGCGTCTCGGAAGGCCCACTGCGGGGACGCGTGGCGATCCCGAATGCGCCCCGTAATTCCAGGGCAGAGATAAGGTGTCAGATAAACATAATGACGTTTGGAGGCGTGAAGTTTGTGCTCCCTTTTAAAGGACGCCACCGCCTCTCGTCTTGCGCCTCCGTTGCTTATTTCCCCAGCCGCGGCGTGGTGGTGAATTTTAACCACGCTCCTTATTCACCGACAAGTTCTTTTAAGTGCGGGAGCAAGAGTGTGACCTGCATTCTCGAGAAGCCTTGACCACCCGGCAGGCACACACACACACACACGCAAACACACACATCTCCAGATAAGAAGACAATAGATAGCGCCAGCTTCCTCGTCGGTTGTGTTGTTTGCATGTAAATGCGCTACTACTTCTCTCAATCAGGTCGCCATTCTACCAACACTTACAAAGGCAAACATTTGCACTATTTGACTCCCAGAGACGCACGCGGTTTTTCCTATGAGGTTTTCAACCCCTTTGGAAAGTATGATGGGCGAATTCAGCATCGCCCTGACAGCGATGGCCTTTGGGGTCGCGCCTACAACTCCTCGGTACTGAATAAATGGCGGGAAAAAAATGAATGAAATGAAGTGAGAGTGGAAAAATTGGGAAGGAACTCAAATAAAAAAAAAGTTCAAATGAGGAAAAAATGTCAGACTTGAAATGAAAATTGAGTAATAGAAACGTAAAAAAAAAGACAATAATGCAAGAAAAGGTAATTACAGTTATGAGCGTTCCCTTACCACCATGGAGAGAATAAAACGTAAAGTTCTGAAATGCCTTTTGAGTAATCATGTACTCTAATAATGTAATAATCCATCCTTCCATCCACATGTCCATCTGTGCATCCACTGAAGTCTTCATCCATCTACCCAATTTAACTAACATCTATCCATCCATCTGTGCATCCACCGATCCACCGAACCCTTCATCCATCCACCCAAATTATCCACCTAACCTGACTATCATCCATCCATCCATTCATCCACCATTCATCTGTGCATCCACCAAACTCTTCATCCATCTGTCCATCCATCCACCCACCCACCAATCCATCTGTGCATCCACCAAACTCTCCATCCATCCATTCATCCACCCACCCACCAGTCCATCTGTGCATCCACCGAACTCTTCATCCATCCACCCAAACTATCCACCCAACTCAACTACCATCCATCCATCCATCCATCCATCCACCAATCCATCTGTGCATCCACCAAACTCTTCATCCATCCATCCATCCATTCATCCACCCACCCACCAATCCATCCGTGCATCCACCAAACTCTTCATCCATCCATTCATCCATCCACCCACCAATCCATCTGTGCATCCACCAAACTCTTCATCCATCCATCCATCCATCCATCCATCCATCCATCCATCCATCCATCCATCCATCCATCCATCCACCATTCTTCTTTCAACAATGGGATCCACCCAATAATACATCCAACCAACAAATCCTCCATCTCTGCCCCAGCCAGGCCATCGATCCCTCCAACCCGTCCGTGAGTCCACCCAACCGCCCCATCATGGTCATCCGTCATCTATTAATCCACTCATCCATACCCTCCAACAATCCTTCCATCCATCCAATCATCATCCCATTCACCGTCTCCATCCGACCATTATCGATCCGCGGCCCTCATCCCCATCCGTCCGATTGCGCTTCTTTGGCCGGCCCCCAACGCTTGACGTATTCTCTTGTTTCCGGGCTCAATCGGCCCCATCCCTCGTCTCGGCCGCTTGGCTCGGATTGGCCCGCGTCCATTCACGGCGTTCCACGCGTATTGATTGAATTAGACGGCGAGAAAAAGAAGCCGGGCTCGTCAGAACAAGAAAAGAATGCAATCTTATTCCCATTAGCCGCAGCCCAGCTCGCACTCGTCTTTATTCAACATTAATTACTGTTCATTTCACACTCGGGCTCGTTTTCACCTCGACGTTCTTTGCATTAAACACCAAAGGAAGTATCATCTAGCAGTCTGGAATGAATTAAGTTTTTCTTCTTTTTTTTTTTTTTAGGCCCGACAGCTTTTATTGAGAAGAAGCGTCTGAGAAGAGAATGGCGAGGTGGAGGTGAACGCCGCGTCTGCTTCCAACGTAAATGGAGCACCGCCGAAAAAGAAAGATGACGACGACAGCGTCGGGAAAGTATCCAGGCCAACGTAAGTGATGAACCCTGTGTTGATCCCTCCGGGCTGTTTTCGCGGCTGTCACATCTGCCGAGTTTTCGCCTCCTTCACACACGTGACGCACGCCTGACTCCCGACCCGCGGGTTCCCTGGGCCTGAGGCTCGCCGTGGCACAACTGGGAGAAAAAGTGTGTGCAAACAAAAAAAACAAGATTTCCCGAGCTTAACATCCTCATTTGAAACCAGACCCCCGATTTTGAAACCATAACCCTTGGTGTAACTTGACATTAACTCCGGCGCGAAAGCGTTTTTACTCTCATGACCCCTTTTATAAACTCTCGACATTGACTGAAACCCTACTTTCTCTAACGTAGTCTTAAAACCCTAATCTGAAACCCCAATTTAACAGCCAAACTTGAAATCCCAAACCTTGGCTCAAAATCATACTTTCAAATCTTAATCCAGTCTTGAAACCCTAATCAAAATGCAAAACCTTGCTTGGAACCCTAATTTAGATTTGAAGCACTCACTCAAAACCCTGATTTCACAACATAACCCTTGTTTGAAACCTCAAAACATTCTTGAGAATCCACATTTAAAAGCTTTGGAACTTTAACACCAATTTAAAGCTCTCACTGCAAATTCAAATCAAGTCTCAAAACTCAGATTTCAAACCGTATCCCTTGTTTCAAACACTCACCCAGTCTTACAACCTTGATTTTTAAACCCCTAACATTGTCTAGAAACCCTCATTTTAAACGAATTTGAAACCCTAACTCATGTTGGGAACCCTTACTCAGAAAAAACCCCAAACTTCACACCCTAATTTGAAGTCATGACCCAGATTCGACGTTTTTACGTTTTGGCCGGCCGCATAAAATATTACGGCGGGCCAAATCTGGCCCCGGGGCCGTGAGTTTGTCAACGTTGATTTTAGGGATTCCTGCACCTACAATTTCGAATTACATCGCAGTCTTCATAACTCAGAATGAATAAAAATGGAGAACTTTTTGCTTCCTCGACAACAATAGCAGGTCAAGGAAAGTCGAAATCATCGTTTGCGCTCAGACGTGAGTCATTGTTGAAAATCGGCTTTTAATCCAACAAACGGGCAAAACATGTAACCATTTCTAGCTTCCGCGTTCTCTCGGCGGAGTCATTTTTTATTTTTACTCTCAGCTTTTTCCCCGGCTTTTCCTTTCCGCGAACATTACCTTCAATTCTCCCCTTTCTCTCCCTGCCCACGTCGGCTGCCGGCGCCTAACGTCACGAGTCATTAGAAACGCGTGACCTTCCGGGGAGAAGGTGGTGGCTAAGCAGTGATAAAGTAGGCTCGGCCCACTCCAGAGAGCCGGGCGGCGGCGCTGTAATAGGTGCGGCTCGAGTCCACGGAGCCGACTAATGGCGCTGAACCTGCATGTGCCATTAGCCTCAGATAGAGACTGGGTGGGTGGCGAACAAGAGTGTGTGTGTGTGTGTGTGTGTGTGAGGGGGGTGGCACGGCACTCTGAATGTGAGGACAAAAAGTAGCGACGGGGATGATGATGCATGATGGAAACTTAAACGCCTCTTACGGGATGTGTCTTGAGTTTGTCACCGCCGGATTCAATGACAGCTAGCCTATGTATTTTGACGTGACGGCAGGCCGTAATATTAGGAACGCCTGCGATCGGGCCTAAATAGAAAAGTCGCTTTCGTGTTTGCTCGAGAAGGGAAACCTGTTTGGCGCGGCGTCATTAGAATTTGTCTACCGTCGCTTTTTGGCTGATTTACGGCAGGGGGAAAAAAATGGCGGACCGACCATGACGGGACTTGATGACGCAACTAAATATGCTTCACACTTGGATAAAAAAAAGTACACGAAAAAATATCGACACAAACAATTGGTAAATATTAACCAAGATATGCACAAAATAGGCCTATCTATAAACAGGCTAAAAAAAATAAACATTTCATGAAATATATGCAAATTGAGCACTCAATGAAAAATATGTCAAAATTAGGTGAAAAAGTTCCGAAATTGTATTCTAACCAATAAAAAAAAAAATCTTGCCTAGAATGAAACACGGAACACTGCTAACTTACTTGCTGAGTGCAAACCAATGAAAAAAACGAAGCCTGCTTAGAACCAAGAACACAATTTCAATCAATTGTCAGTCAAAATGTCATTTTCGGTCATTTCAAACCAATTTCATTCCAGTTTTTTGCCAGTCGGATTTTTCAAAATGGCTCTCAATTGACAGCTAGCACTCAATACATTAGGAATCAGGTGAGAAACTCAATGCCATTTCACACTGGTAAATAATACATTCTGGTGAGAAAAGCTGAAGCTTTTGTCATGCAAATATTTGGGAAACATTGCCCCCTGGTGGTAGGATGACGATCAGGGTTTTTAAGTGTTAATATCGCCGAGGATCACCTTAATTAATCGTGGCAGCCAATACCGCGATAGGGACTAAACTTCGATTAATTGTGAAGCCTTAGGTGAGGGATACATGAAAATGCAAAAAGATTCACAAGAAATAACAAATATGACACAATTATAATAACATATTTTATACTTGTTTTTCAGCACACCTTGAAATGGGCAAAATTAGCCTAAGAGGCCAGTTTCAAAATAAAATGGCGGCCCTCTTGTGTATTTTCTGATATGGACTCGAGACTTTTTTTATCGTTCTAGTCATACTAGACATTGCAACTAAATTCCATGTTGTCAGGTGGAAGCGTTTTCATGGTCCGAATTTTCAAAAACACGCCAGGAAAAATGTTTTCCTCCACATTTATTCAAACCCGGAAACCAAAACGGAATCTCATTGTTTTTGAAAAGTCCGAAGAGTCAGTAATAATCAATAAACAGAATTTATCCCGATGTTCTCTTTTTTTTTTTTTTTTTGACGTTGAGATTCCGAGCTGTTGCAACATTCATGAAAAATTGCAGCGCGGGCGCAAACGTGCGCGGAAGCCCACGCCGTCGCAAATGCAAAGCCCCCGTAAGGACACGCCGCGCTCCATTGTTCAAGCGCCTCATTCATATTGATTCCAGCATTAGGGCAACAAAGGCGCCGCTGCCGCCGACGTGATAGACGGCCCTGCGCGGCCTCGCAACCCAGGCGAGCCGCCGGGGTGTTTTGTGCGCCGTCTTGCGTCATGGATCGCCACTTCCTTTAACCTCCAACAGCCCGCGGCCAGAAAGAGATGAATCCATCAGAGGGATTCTTATAACAGCTCTTCAAACACAACTCGACGTGAGGTTCTCAAAGTGACGTTTTTCCGTGCCGGAAAGACATAAACATGTTTTAATGAGGTAAATATATTATTGGCCACCGGGGGCAGCGTAATACACATACGAATGTCAATTTAGACGATCGCAGAATGAGAATTAGCTTGTGCATCGTTTAATGCTCCAATTCAATATATTGTGCCGTTCCTCACGGTGTGCCAGAAGTCGCCTCTTGGGGGCAGTATACTGTAACCTGAATAAGATGCTATGTATATCGAGATACGTATCACGTCTCCTTTTATTCAATATATCTATGAAGTATTGGGAACTAAATAAGTTCATTCTAATATTTGGAAAATGATTTTAAAAAAAGTAATTTAACTATATCCTATCAAACTGAGTTGTACCATATCGAACTGACTCGTTATATGACCAAACAATCCTTTGTTTCACTCCACACATATCAAAGAATGTATATACTTATATCGTAAAAGGCTTTGTATTTTTTCCAACAGTAAAAAAAAATATTTGCAAAAAATAAATTAAGAACTGATTCAATGCCAGTCAAGTATTTTCCCGAATACAGACATTCAATCCCAGATACTCAAGTCTTGATTTGGAACTTAAGCATTGATTTTTTTTTACGATGTCTTCATTTTTATAAAACATGAAAATACATCACTGGCACTGAATGAGTTAAAAAATTGTACTACGAACAGAAGAAAATTGCAGCCAGAGAATTTGGGACTCCGATACATATATATATATATATATATATATATATATATATATATATATATATATATATATATATATAATATAATAATTAATATATATATTATTTATATATATTAATATATATATTAATTATATATAATTAATATATATATATATATATATATATATATATATATATATATATATATATATATATATATATATATATATATACACACACTTAAGTAGTTTAATAGTTTTATCTGATTGCGTTTGTGCAAATGTTACAGTTAATACATAGCCGCATGCTTGTTCAGGTCAGGTGAGAGCACCTTGTTTTGATGCTGATGAAGAGATAGGTCTAAGCGGCG
The DNA here is from genome assembly GCF_059441005.1 of Hippichthys cyanospilos. Classification (NCBI taxonomy): domain Eukaryota; kingdom Metazoa; phylum Chordata; class Actinopteri; order Syngnathiformes; family Syngnathidae; genus Hippichthys; species Hippichthys cyanospilos. Next base: position 16,057,882 of record NC_142383.1, on the reverse strand, counting down.
GGAGGTCTTACTCGGCAGGAAAATATGCATTGCGCTGAGAAAATCCGCTTAAGCTGTGTTGATGAGGACAGAGTGATACTTTGCAACCCGTTTCATCAGCTCCATAGGCCCCGCCCCCATCCCCCCCATCACCGCACTTGAACGCCGTTGACCCTCCAGCCCGCCGTCACTCACACGGGCAGCTTTTTACATGGTGGGGCTTCGTCTCGGGCTGGAAAGCCGGCGGCCAAGCCCGACTCCCCGGATGCTTCGCGTTCAGGCTGCAGCGTGCGCTCTGACACGCAGCGGTCAGTTTTTTTTTTTCCCGACCAGATGACGCCGACATGTTTTATGCTCTTTCATGTCATGTGTGCGTGCTCTTCCGTCTGTGTGTTTCGAAAAGAGAGCATCTCCTGTAGGAAATGCTTTCGCTGCAGGCTGGCCAATCAGCATTCGGGTGGGCGGAGCTTAGCCCTTTATCGGGAAACCAGCAAAAGCTGCCAAATATAGTAAAATCAACATAGTCTTTTTTTTAACACTGGTTGGAATCCTTAACTCTGACGAAACTCTTGACTCCGGTTTGAAACCATACTTTAAAACCATATCCTTTGCATAAGATGCTAAGTTTAAAACATTGACTTCAAACCCTACTTTGAAATAACCACGGCCTTTAAAACTCTAAAGGTTGTTTAAAAGTTTAACCCCCAACTTAAAACCCTGTTTTAAAATCATATCCCTGTCTTGAAACCTTATTTTTAGCACCCTAACCCGGGCATTAAATGGGATTTAAAAACCATAATTTGAAATCTTAACCTTGGCTTGGAACAATAATTCAAAAACAACTCTGTTTTGAAACCCTTTTGAAAAGCTATCATGACACCCTACCCTGGCTTGAAATTTTATTTGAAACCTTAATCCTGTTTGGAAATCTACTTTGGAATCCTAACCCTTGAAACATTAATTTCGAAACCCAAAACCTTGGATTCAACTGTAATTTTAAACCCTTATCTGACTTGAAACCCTACTTTGAAATTTTGACACAAACTTGAAATGTCAGTTCAAACCCTATTTCCGACTTGAAAACTTATGAAACTTTTTAACAACCATTCATGACACAAACGCTATTTTCAAAAATCTAAACCTGGCTTTATATTCTACATTAAAACCTTAAGTCTGTTTTGAAAAATTTAAAACCCTAAAAATTTAAAACCTTAACCCAGCCTTGAAACTTCAATTTCCTATAATCTTACAGGATACATTTTCGCCGCCCCTTCCAAGACGAATCGGTTCCTCGGATGAATTCCCAAAAGAAACTTTTTCCCTTTGTGATTATTTTTAGCAACAAAGATCGGAAGTAAAAGTTAAAAATAAATAAATAAAAGAAGCGTTTTAGTGACTTGAAAGCAGGTTTGCGCTTTGGGCTTTGCCGAGCTTGTCACAACACGCGTTTGGCCCAAAGTGACTTGAAAGGCCAGAAGGCGGCTCGCCGGCCCAAGCAACACCTCTGATGTTACACCTCGTCATTTCCGACCTCGTTAGCACGCCGCCATGACGAGGGTTCGCTACGCCGGCCCGCTGGCCTCCGTCAATCGTCACCCCTAATGCAAATTACACGTTTTGCGTAGTACAGGTGAGCCCTAACGTAAAACCCTCACAAGAACCACAAATTCTTGCTTTTAAGGCCAGATACAAAGCGCTTAATGCAGTCTTAAAACCATATCTGTTCATCTTTGCCATTTTCCTCATCAGACCACAGTCGTCACTTGTCGCTAGGCAGAATTCGCAATCTCAAATAAAGATGGAGAAAATTCATTACTTTTTTTTTTTAAATCTGCGTCATGCCGTCATTTATTGACAGCTAAGCGAAGTCCCCCATGTAAGCGTATTGCTTCTGCCAGACCATCGAATACCTGTCCATCACGCTGCAACCCGAGTGGTCGCCGCACCGGACGGCGGAAGAGTGACATGTTTTATTATTAATGAGCACGATGTGCATGGACACCGTGCAAGCAAAATCAACCTTGTCCACGACAGTATACTGTAAAATGGAAATGCGCTTGCTTGATACTCTTACTGGAAACCGTACCTTGTGCTTGATACCCTAACTTCAAACCTTAACCTGAACCTAGGCTTTTTAATCTTACTTTGAAACCCTTGTTACAAACCCTACTATTTTGGAACTAATCCATGCATTAAACATTCATTTGAAGTCCTAACAGTCTTGAAACCCTAACCTGGGGTAGATATCCTAACTTGAAACCTTAACCTGAACCTAGGCTGTAAAATCCTACTTTGAAACCATTATCCCAAACCCTACCATGTTGAAAGTAATTCATGTGTAAAACATGAATTTAAAACCCTAAATTTATCTTGAAACCCTAACTCGGGCTTAATACCCTCTGGCTTTTTAGTCTTTAAATCCTACTTCAAAACCCTTATTACAGACCCTACTATTTTGGAACTAATTATTTTTTCAAATATTAATTTGAAGCCCTAACGTACTCCTGAAAGCCTTACTCAGGCTTGATACCCTAACATGAAACCTTAACCTGAACCTAATCTTAAAAATTCTGCTTTGAAATCATTATCCCAAACCCTACCTAAATTGAAACCCTAACTCAGGCTTGATACCCTCTGGCTTTAGTCTTTAAATCCTACTTCAAAACTCTTATTACAGAAACTACTATTTTGGAACCAATCCATGTGTCAAACATTAATTTGAAGCCCTAACATAGTCTTGAAACCCTTCCTCAGGCTTGATACCTTAACTTGAAACCTTAACCTGAAACTCGACTTTAAATCCTATTTTGAAAAGCTTACTACATACCCTATTTTGGCACTAATTCATGCGTCAAACATTAATTTTAAGCCCTAGTATAGATTCTCGAAATACTAACTCGACACTAATCCAAATTTGAAACCCTAACCTATGCCTAAGGCCCTACTTGAAACCCTAATCCCACTTGCTAGACTATAGTCACCCCCCCACCCCCCACATGTAAAATCCTCCAATCGAATTCTACCTTGACACCCTAACCCCTGGCCCTTGATATCACCCCTAAGCCCAGTTTTAAACATTTCCCCTGACTCAAAACCCTAACCCTGACCCAAATCCTCCTATTAGCTAAACAAACAACCAAACAAAGTTGTAATCCTCAAGTTGTTAGCGACGTTCCACTCCGTCCCACTTTTCTGCCGCCACAGCGGACATGTTGAGGGAGCAGCGGTTGGCGCCCGCTTCAGACCCGTCTATTAATAAACGGCCATGCCGGAACTCGGCGCGCCTTTGCGCCTGATGGCGTCGCCAAATAGAGAGAGAGAAAAAAAAAAAAAAAATTCCCAAACGTGCGCGCTAAGCCCCGCAAGCGGCGTGTTGCTACGCTGCTGAGCTGCGATAATCATTTTCATATTCATAGTGTGGAGAGTCAACAGCCGGTCGCCATGCCCGTACGGGTTGCTCTCAAGTATAAAAGCGTATTCATATTTATTTATATTAATATATTAGGTTTTCCTCTTGCTTTTGTCTGGGGTTTTATATCATGTTTATATTGGGCACTTATTGCTAGGCCATAAAACCCTTGGGTTTATTATTTTGTGCAATCCTTATATCAAAGACTTTTCGCATCAAAGGGAAAAGCGTTGAAATTAGAGAAAAGGGAGCTGAAATTTCACCCACATGGTGACAACATGTCAAAGTTCAACTTGGCACAATCACTCAGTTGTCATCCTAGCAGAGGTGTGGCTAAAAAAAATAAGTCAGAATGATGTGGATGAAAATGACCCAAAATGGTCATTACATTGACATTTCACTACATAGCAGAAGCATTTAAATAGGACACAAGGGAGCTGAAATTTCACCCAGATGGTGTAAACATGTCAAAGATCACTTTGTTATCATACCAGCACGACTATGCCATCCCTTTGCTAAAATACTGCCAGAACGATGTGAAAAAAGACCACAAAACGGTCAAAATTAAGCCCTGTGCTGTATTTTGTCCAATCCCTTGATCTTTACATCAGGCGTTTCCTATCAAACAGAAAGCATTTAAAGAGGACACAAAGGAGCTGAAATTTCACCCAGATGTCAAAGTTCAACATGCCATCCCCTGGCTAAAAAACTGTGAGAATGATGTGGAAGAAAATGACCCAAAAATGGTCAAAATACAGCACATGGATTGAACAGCCAATGAGAATATTGACGTCGCTTGTTCCCCGTCAGCCAATCAGAAGATTGCGTTATGCTGGCCACACCCACTGAGCTTTAGTTTGTGAAATTACAAAAGAAAAGGCGTTTAAGTAATAATTGAATACCAGCTCTGTGTTAAATATCAAACGGCGTCCCGTTCCGAGGCCGAACTCGTCGCGACTTTTTTCGGAAAGCGGGCGGCGGCTTATTGGAATCATCGGTTGGGGATTTGGGAGTCGGGGCTCCTTCTGCAGCCTGCCCGCCGTGCGGCTGAGCACAGGCACGGCCACCGCGAGCTAAATAAACAAACGCAGCGTTTGAGCGTTCCGCATCGGAGACCAATCTAATGAGAACGCGGGTGCTAGGCGCGAGCCAGCACGCACGCACGCGCGCGCACGCGCGGACCCGGGCTAGCAGACGTCAAGGAAATGAGCTTTAAACCGGAGAAAAATGTTGTTGCCGACCAACATTTGGCTGGTTTCCTGGTGCCTCATTGCATCGTCTTACTCCTGCTTTCGCCTGCTCCTCCATTTTGTCTTTGATCTCACACTTCTTCTTCCTGCTCCTTTCTTCTCTCTCTGATCCTTCTCTCGTCCTCCTAATCGTCTTCCTCCTCCTTCTCATCCTACTCCTCGTTCTCCTTCCTCCTCCTCTACCTTCTCATGTTTCTTCTAGTTTCTCGTTTCCCTCCTCAACATCCCCTCCTTCCTTTCCCCTTCTCCTCCTACACCTTTACCCTCCTCCTTTCTTCCTCCCTCCCCTTCTTCCTCTTCCTCATCTTTCTCCTTTCTTCTTCCTCGCCCTCCTTCTTTCTCTTCCTCGCCCTTCTTCCTCCTCCTCTGCCTCCTCATGTTTCATCTCCCTTTGAATTTCCCGTCTCATCCTCCTCTTTCGACCCCTCCTCCTACTCTTCCTCCTTTCGCCCCCTTAATACCACTCCTCATCCTTTCTTCTCCTGTTTTCCTCCATCCTCTTCCTAGCCCTTCTTATCCTACGCTTCCTTTTTTCCTTCGACTTCTCCCTTCTTCCTTCTTTCTCTTCTTCTTCCCTCACCACCTCCTCCTCCTTCTCCCAGTTCTCCTCCTATACCCCTGCTCCTCCTTTCCCCCTTCTTCACCTCTTCCTCCTCCTCATCTTGTGCTTTTCCCTCTTTTCCGTCCTCTTCCTCTCTTTCAATTTATATTTTTCATCCTCTTCTTCCTCCTTTTTCCATTTTTCCTTCTCAGCTTCTTCCTTCTCCTTTCTTGTTTTCTTTCTCCCCCTGCTTCATCTTCTACTTTTTCCTCTAACTTTCTCTTCATCCCCCTCTTCTTATTCCTCCTCTTTCTCCTCATCTTCCTTCTTTTGTGGATCCCCTCATTATTTTCCTCTTCATCCATTCCCATCCTCTTGTTTTTCTCTATCGTCTTCCTCCTCTTCCTTGCCCTTCTCCCTTTTCATCTCCTTTCCCGTCTTCCTCCTCTTCTTCCTCATCTCTATTCCCAATTTCCTAATCAATTTCTTCCTCTTTCTCTTCCCCCTCCCAACTTCTCTTCACTCATTCCCTCTTTTTTCTTCCCCCTCCTTCCTTCTTTCTCTTTATCATCCTCCACTTTACTCCTCCTCTTCCCTCACCTCATTTTCCGTTTTTTCCTCTTTTCTCCTCCTACATCTTTTCCCTCTCTTTTCTCCTCTTCATCATCCTCCTCAACTACTTTCACCTCCTCTCCCCTTTCTTTTCTCAGTCCCTCCCTCCACTCCTCCCCCACTCTCTTTTAATACGCAACATAATTAATAGTTCTCATCTTAAGTGGCCCATTTAGCTCGGAACCCGAGCTAGGAACCCTACCTTAAAAATGACTACACAAGCTAAACAAACTTGGACACACAACGCCCGCGGGCTCGCTCTCATAAAACGGTCTCACGATGAAGATGATGCATGCTCCCCCTCACTTTGTGCTCGTTTATCGTCGGCTTAGGCCACCGCCGCTCCATTAGCCGATTTAATATGCGGACGGACGGATGTAAAAAGTCCCAATGAACGCGAGCGGGAATAAATTAACGACGTCGCATCACGTCGGCACCTGAGCGCGGCAAAAAAAGGAAATAAGCCGTTCGAGTCCATTCCGGACTATTCATCCGGGATCCGTGATTACTCGTTCGCTGCCGCTGACGGCTAGAGACGTCAATGATTGAATTTCAAATCGCCCGGCATGAATGAGTTGACGGGTGAGGACGAACGGCTGGATATTACATTAGGAGCGTGGACTGAATGTCAAACCGTGATGGGACCGAGCCGCCGCCGATTCCGCCTGACGTATGCGCGCACGCATCCCCGCGCTCCTTGAAATTCATCAGCACATTACTCAGGACCCCCCCACCCCCAACCCCCTCCCCCCCAGATTTAATTAAACCAAATCAGGCGCGATGGAAAGAGTGAATCGGTGCAGCGCTGTGGAACAGGGACTCAAGCAAGGGAGGGAAGGCACCGCTGATAAAAGTACACGCTTGCTGACGGTTGCCATGACGAGCTTAACTGATGCAGGGGAAGCAGGGAATAACTACTTGAATTGGCAGCGGCGCGAGCGGTTACGGCACAAAGCGAGGTGATTGTCGATTGGGCTTTTAACTTATTCAATTCCCAATTTCTACTTTTCTCAAGAGCCCAGACTAACTCTTATTTTTCCATTTGATTTTTTTTTATTTCGAGTTTCGTGCCAAAAGAAGTCCTGAAATGGCTAAATGAATTTCGTAATCAGTTGTTATAGGTAATTATGAACTTTAGTACCAGAAAAGTGATCAGTTACTTTATTAAGTTAGTATACCAGCCAGAAAGTTGCGCACCCCCCCCCCCCCCCCCCCCCACACACACACACACACACACACATACATACCACCCCCTACCAAAAAATTCCATGGCTTGGGGAAAAAAAATAAAAATACATTTTTGGGATTTTGGGCTCTTAAAAACAAAATAACAAACACCATCATTGAAATAATAATAATAATAGTAATGATCATACAAAAATACAAATAACAATAAGGAATTTATCACTCCTGGGAGCATGCCCATCCATTTCTGTTTATGGTTGTTCAATAATATAGTTTTCAAACCGATACTATTACAAGTAATCAATTTAATACAAGTGACGTTACCATTTGTCCAGTAGATACATAAATTTCCCCCAAAACCAAAAAACAAATCAATGACAGATAATTTTGAAAATAGCTCTATGTATCCCAATATGGCAATTTTCCTAAAAAATGCAAGAAATTCATAACATTGTATTTTTCTAATTTCTTGTAAAACAGCCACAATCAGGTGCCTGATAATAGTATCGCTTGCCATTACGAGTTTTGATACATTTAAATAAGTGATATCAGCATCCATATGGTAAATCCTTACTTTTTACGAAGTCATTTGCCATAATAAAATATTCTAATTAAAAAAATATAAGAGCAAATAGCAAATATGTTGACATGTTTTTTTTTATTCCCACAAACATGTTGCATAAAAGATACTAGAAAATATTTCCCGAGAACAAGCTAAAATTCCACGAATCTGGACAATTTAAAAATCAAACAATGTTTGCAAACGATTATTTGATTATCAGAAATCGTCAGCGATTTACGGTAAAACGTCAAAACGGAGGCGCAAGCCACACTCGGCCGCGCTTATTTTGGCACAGCCGACGCCGTTCTGGAGGCAGGGTGAGCATTGACTCATTTGCATAGGACGTGACACGGCGGTTTTCTACAAATGCATTCTCAACAGTATATTATAATATATTCAACTGACAAAAAGGCGTAAGCACTTGCTGAATTTTTTTGGTTTGCTCACAAGATTCGGGCAACAACGACATTAGTCACGGACCGCCTGGATAACGAATGTTCCCGGGCTTCTTCTGACTCAGCTAACTGGGTGCTTTCCAGTCGGGACAAAAAGCCGCAAGAGCGGAAAGCCCTTTAGTGTCGGCCCGCCCCGTCTTGCTCCATCCTCTGAGCCGAGTTAGTTTGTGTAAGTCGCTTTAACGAGTTGGTCGGTCGCGTGAATTTTTAGAAAGAAGTGACAGTTTCGCCGGTTAGCGATTTGGTTTACTCGTCGCGCGTTAGCTGCGTAAGCTAGTCGGACGGTTGAGTGAGAGACTCAGTTGTTTTGTTGAAAAAGTTTATCATTTAAAGAGTTAGTCGCTTGAGGAAATGAAAGTGACCAAGGGGTTAGTTAAGTAAGCTATGTGAGTTAGTAGAGTGAGAGACTCAGTTGTTTTGTTGAAAAAGTTGATCACTTAAAGAGTGAGTCGCTTGAGGAAGTGAAAGTGACCAAGGGGTTAGTTAAGTAAGCTATGTGAGTTAGTTGAGTGAGAGACTCAGTTGTTTTGTTGAAAAAGTTGATCATTTAAAGAGTTAGTCGCTTGAGGAAGTTAAAGTGACCAAGGGGTTAGTTATGTAAGCAATGTGAGTTAGTTGAGTGAGAGACTCAGTTGTTTTGTTGAAAAAGTTGATCATTTAAAGAGTTAGTCGCTTGAGGAAGTTAAAGTGACCAAGGGGTTAGTTATGTAAGCAATGTGAGTTAGTTGAGTGAGAGACTCAGTTGTTTTGTTGAAAAAGTTGATCATTTAAAGAGTTAGTCGCTTGAGGAAGTAAAAGTGACCAAGGGGTTAGTTAAGTAAGCTATGTGAGTTAGTTGAGTGAGAGACTCTGTTGTTTTGTTGAAAAAGTTAATCATTTAAAGAGTTAGTTGCTTGAGGAAGTGAAAGTGACCAAGGGGTTAGTTAAGTAAGCTATGTGAGTTAGCTGAGTGAGAGACTCAGTTGTTTTGTTGAAAAAGTTGATCATTTAAAGAGTTAGTTGCTTGAGGAAGTGAAACTGACCAAGTGGTTAGTCGGTTTAGTAAATAAGATGATAGAGTGGTTTATCGTTTAGTTTCCTACCATGTTTAAAATTCATTCAAGAAAGCTTAAAGCAATGATTGAGTCAGTTAATCGTCAGCTGGTTCAGTTAGTTGAGTAAGTTCCCTTTAGTTTAAATCGGTGGGCGAATTGGTTAGTTAAGTAAGTTGGTTGAGTGAGTTACTGAGTTGAGTGAGATGGTTATTTGAGTAACTTAAGTTTGTTGGTTGAGGTAAGCAGTGAGAGTTAAAGAGAATTTAATTCTTGCCAAAATTTGAGTATGTTTGGTGAGTGAGTGAGCGAGCTGATTAATAGCGTAAACAAGTCAGTTGAGTCAGTTAGTCAGCTGATTTGGTTGCGTGATTGTTTGAGGTTTGAAAGTAGAAGTCAGAGTTTGTCGAGCAAGCGGGCCGTTTGCCAAATGAACGTTCGCGTCCCAGGCTCGGTCTGCTGAGCGAGCGTCGCGCTACGTTCGGGCGGCGATGTTGAAAAATGAGCGCGTAGCCACCCATCATGTCGCCACTCTGTGACGGGCGAGCGCTCCAGGTCGCCCGCGGAGGCGGCGGCGAAGGAGACAGATGAGGGAGAGATTTGCAGAGGCAATAGGCGGCGCCCGGTCCGCTGACGGATTCCGCCGCTGGCCCGTCCGCTCCGAGCGCTCCTCCGCCCGGCGCGGCCTCCTCCCGCCCGCAATTGTTTCATCGAGCGGCGTTAAGCACTTTTCTGGCGCAGGCGCGTGAAAGTGAAAAGGTCGAAGGCTGTCGGATGGACGCTTGATGAGAAAGTGCGAAAAACAAAGCGATTGGAAAAGTCAACGTTTACATTCCTTCACCTTTGTCACGCATGGGCAAACATTTCCGGCGCGGGCTCGGGAAATGGCTCCTCATTACCGCAGCCCGGGATGAGATGAGGCCTGAGATGACAGATGACTTTTTGATGGCTGGTTAGTGGCTGACTTAGTTGATGTGACTCAGTCGGTCAGTCCGTTTCATTATTTTCATGAGAGGGGGAGTAAGTTTAGTAAGGTAAGTGAGTGGGTGAGTAAGTTATTTAGTGATTAAGGCTGAGCTTGTTTGTTTAGGTATTTTGGTGAGTGAGTGAGTGAGTGAGTGAGTGAGTGAGTGAGTGAGTGAGTGAGTGAGTGAGTGAGTCAGTTATTTGAGTGAGTGAGTGAGTGAGTGAGTGAGTGAGTGAGTGAGTGAGTGAGTGAGTGAGTGAGTGAGTGAGTTTGTTTTTGTTACTTTGGTGAGTGGCATTGAGGTGAGTGAGTGAGTGAGTGAGTGAGTGAGTGAGTGAGTGAGTGAGTGAGTGAGTGAGGTTTGTTTTTGTTATTTTGGTGATAGGCAGTGAGTGCATGCGTGAGTGTGTGTGTGAGTGAGTGAGTGAGTGAGTGAGTGAGTGAGTGAGTGAGTGAGGTTTGTTTTTGTTATTTTGGTGATAGGCAGTGTGAGTGAGTGAGTGAGTGAGTGAGTGAGTGAGTGAGTGAGTGAGTGAGTGAGGTTTGTTTTTGTTATTTTGGTGATAGGCAGTGAGTGAGTGAGTGAGTGAGTGAGTGAGTGAGTGAGTGAGTTGGGGAAGAGTTAGTTTCTTTAGTTATTTTGGTGAGTGAGTGTGCTCCTTTAGTTATGGTGAGAGAGTGAGTTATTTAGATGAATATAAGTGACTGAGTTAGTTTCTTTAGTTATTTTCATGAGAGGGGGAGTGAGTTTAGTAAGGTAAGTGAGTGGGTGAGTAAGTTATTTAGTGATTAAGGCTGAGCTAGTTTGTTTAGGTATTTTGGTGAGTGAGTGAGTGAGTGAGTGAGTGAGTGAGTCAGTTATTTGAGTGAGTGAGTGAGTGAGTGAGTGAGTTTGTTTTTGTTACTTTGGTGAGTGGCATTGAGGTGAGTGAGTGAGTGAGTGAGTGAGTGAGTGAGTGAGGTTTGTTTTTGTTATTTTGGTGATAGGCAGTGAGTGCATGCGTGAGTGTGTGTGTGAGTGAGTGAGTGAGTGAGTGAGTGAGTGAGTGAGTGAGTGAGGTTTGTTTTTGTTATTTTGGTGATAGGCAGTGTGAGTGAGTGAGTGAGTGAGTGAGTGAGTGAGTGAGGTTTGTTTTTGTTATTTTGGTGATAGGCAGTGAGTGAGTGAGTGAGTGAGTGAGTGAGTGAGTGAGTGAGTGAGTGAGTGAGTTGGGGAAGAGTTAGTTTCTTTAGTTATTTTGGTGAGTGTGCTCCTTTAGTTATGGTGAGAGAGTGAGTTATTTAGATGAATATAAGTGACTGAGTTAGTTTCTTTAGTTATTTTGATGAGTGAGTGAGTGAGTTAGTTTTGTAATTTGAGTCACTCAGTTCAGTAGGATGATCGTAATTGACTCAGTTGACTGAATTAGATGTTAAAAAAGTTGATTTTTGTAGTGATCGAATTAATCATGTTAAATTACTTGAATGAGTTAGTTGAGTAACTATTTCTGCCAGTAAATCAGTTGCGTTCATTTGAATCATTCGGTGCAGAAATGCATTTTCACTCGGTCATTTCATCCTGCTTGCACCAAATGTTTTGTATGTTGGGGAGGAACTAAGTTTCGCCTGGGCTGTTTGTGGAAGTTATGGCGAGTCATAGAAATGAAATTATCTTTGAGCCATTTAATTTTAAGAGTAATGTGAAATGAGTTTGAAATGATATTAAAGTGCTTTGGGATTACAGTTTGTGTTTCATTTATGACTTAAACCGTCAACATGGGCAATTATAAATAAAATTAGTCAACTTTTTTTTTTGCTTTTGGCCTACAAATGGCGTAATACCCTAATTATTTACATCTCATGAACATTTATGAGGCCCGTCTGGTTTATTCCCCTCTCCCGCTGCGCGCTCGGCTCCACAAGTTGCAAATGGGATCGGCGGGAGCCCGGTAGTTACGGCGGAATCCCGACGGACACGAGCGCATCCATCAGGCGTTTGACTCCCGCCGAGATAGCGGCGTGACGGATTGATCTAATGGATTGATTTAAGCCGGCGCTCACCCGCCGAATAAGTGAGCCGGCGCCGCAAATAACTCCGTGTGACGCGTGCGCGGCTCTTCTTCCCCTTCGCCGTCGACTTCATCCATCACGCCGCTCCCCGATTGGCCTGTTAATACCTTCCCTCCCCTTCCAACTTCCTGTGTACGCTTTATTATTTCATATTAAGACCGGGCCTTGACACCTGCACCCCTACAAGCCATTTGTTCATGTGAGCTCTTGTTATGCTGACAGATGAAACCACGCAGTGCGTGTGTGTGTGTGTGTTGTGTGTGTGTGTGTGTGTGTGTGTTGTGTGTGTGTGCGGGCTAACAAGCATCCTCCTTATCAATCCTGCTTCCAACAAGCTGCCACGTTGTTGACGGAGTGCACCGCTCACCTCGCCGGCCTCTTCCATCTTTTCGTCACCCCCTGACTCCTATGCTACATTAGCCTTAGCTGGGCTCCGGCATATTTCACACACGTCCACCCATTACAGATTTTCGCTGTCTCGTTCAGAGCGAGTGTTATGAGAGTGAGGGTTATGTCGGTGAAAGGGTGAGTGACTTTAGTTATGTAGTTGAGGGGTGAGTAAGTTATTAATGTAGTGTTAGCTCATTTAGTTATTTTGTTTGATTAAGATAATTGAGATTAGGTGAGTAAGCTTTTTCGAGTGAGTGAGTGAGTGAGTGAGTGAGTGAGTGAGTGAGTGAGTGAGTGAGCGAGCGAGCGCAAAACTTTAAGTGGTTTTGAATCTCACTTTGTAAGTCCAAATTTACAATCTTGGCCTCAACAGAACACAAAACCAAACCAAAACTGTTTAAGTTAGTTTGATGCTACGTATGACGCACATGCTAGCTAGCAACAAACTTCGACTGGCTACTGCTGCAGCTCTATGCGTTGAGGCGCCGAATGTGCTACTTTTTTTAACACGAGATTGGCAACAAAAAAGGGATAAGCCATGCTAATTGCTAAGCTAGCTGAGATTAGGTGAGTAAGCTTTTTCGAGTGAGTGAGTGAGTGAGTGAGTGAGTGAGTGAGTGAGTGAGTGAGTGTGTGAGTGAGCGCAAAACTTGAAGTGGTCTTGAATCTCATTTCGTGAGTCCAAATTTGCAATCTTGGCCTCAACAGAACACAACACCAAACCAAAACTGTTTAAGTTAGTTTGATGCTACGTATGACGCACCCGCTAGCTAGCACCAAACTTCGACGGGTTTCTGCTGCAGCTCTATGCGCTGATGCGCCGAATGTGCTACTTTTTTTTTTTTTAAGACGATTGGCGACAAAAAAGGGATAAGCCATGCTAATTGCTAAGCTAGCCGAAGTTTGACACGTATTTATAAAAACGTCCTTGGGTTAGCTAGCGCACTTTTCGTCCGTCCCGAACCACCTTAAAGCGACTCGCATCCAGGTCTCGACTTCTCGTTAGCAGATTCCCGCAACTCAGACACCCGAGTGTTCCCGTCCCCGCCGAAGCTCTCAGCTCGCCGTTTGAAGAAAGAGTGCCACGTTGATTGTTGGCGACAGGTGACTGCTCCACTTTGGCTGGGAGCCAATCCTCAACCCATCTGTATCCGTTTCTCTTTTCTTCCCGGCTCAAGGTCGGAGTGAAAATAAGAGGGGGTGCGGGGGGGGGTGCAATTCACGCCGGTAGACAAGCAAAACTGATTTAACACAATGCTACGTTCGCCTTTTAGTGGCGAGAACACTTTTTTTTTTTTTTTTTGTCATAGTTAGCAGAAAGAGCACCCTTATTAAGATACGTCTTACCCAACAATTTTTCACAACACATCACAAAAGCCGCATGGCCGCGTGAAAGAAAGTCGGGACCTGGATGTTTCAAACCCCCATAAAATGTAACTTGAGATGCATTTTGAAGTGTGAAAACGGGAGCCGTTTACTGTCCACTAAAAGCCTGAAAACATGACTAGTATTTCATCCGGCATATTTTTTTACGACGTGACATAATCACTGGTTGGAATAACTCCCACCAGGTTGTTGTGAGGATTTTCCATTCCCCAATAACGAGGCACTCTAACGCGGCCGTGCCAGACTGAAGCCACCATCCGTGCGCTGGCTGTAATGTCAAAGCTATTAAAATATGATTACCTTTTCCTCCGTCTTCCATCTCTTTGTGATGAGTACACACTCATGGCTGACAATGAGGCGCTCTAATTCACGCTACAGTCCACAATGCAAGGCTAGGCGCCATTTTAGCCCAAATCTTAACGAGTGAAAAAGAGCTTATTATATAATTGAGTCCTACATAATCCAGCGGTTCTCAACCTGAAATATGTGAAATATATTTTTAACCAAGTACCTCTTAATCAGCGCAAAGCAAAAATAATAATAATAATAATAAAACATGACATCAGAGCCTGATTATTAAACGATAGAACCTTTTAAACTTCATTTTTATTGGTTCTCAAAATAATAATCAACATAAAGTGTCCGCTTTTGGATCGTAGAAGTGATTTGTTGATTATTAACAAATATTTGTACACAATCAACATAAAGTGTTGGCCCCTGCTCTCAAAAATAAATACAGTATTTGTTCACAGAAAAACAAAGTGTCCTTATTTGGCATCGTGGTAGAGATTTGTTCACAAAAATAAGTCATTAACTGAATAATTGATCAATATTTGTGTACAAAAAAAAATCAACAAAGTGTCGGCCCTGCTCTCAAAAAGAAATAATTAGAAATAAGCAATTGTCCACAGAAAAGAATATTCAACATAAAGCGACAGTAGAGATCTGTTTACAAAAATAAACCTTCTGAACATAAAATCTGTTTACCGGATTGAAATTAATTTGTTCAAAAATGATTTTTAAAGGATATTTTTGCACGTTTGTTTTATTTCAAATCTCAAGTACCCCCTGGAGTGCCTTCAAGTACCCCCAGTGTTACGCTTCCCCCCGTTTGAGAACCACTGACATAGTCCTCAGTTTTTTCACATGTTCAATAATAACCTTCAGCCACATTTATTATATTTAGAAACAAATCTATGAATTTATTTGACAGCATTTCAACACTTGGCATTCGATTCTACCACTTTATTTTGTGGAGGTGTTAATAAAACTCCAAGGAAAAGGTGGGAATATTCCACATAATCCATTTTGCTCGATTTAACGCAACAGAGGTAGAAGTGAATCTCTTATGTTAGTGCAGTGCTTCTCAAATGGGGGTACGGGTACCTTTGGGGGTACTTGAAGGAACTCCAAGGGGTACTCGAGATTTTATATCAAACAAACATGCAAAAATACTTGGGAAATAATTGCCGAGTTCTTTAAATCTCTACTATGATCTCGAAAGACAATGCTTTGTGTTAAATATTTTTCTGTGGACAAATATTTATAATTATTTCTTTGAGAGAACGGGTCTGACACTTATTATTTTTACGTGGAGAAATATTGAGTAATAATTTGTTATTTTGTGAACTGATCTCTACTGTAATCCCGAAAGAGGATGCTTTATGTTTAGTATTTTTTGTGAACAAATATGTCACAAATATGTCTGTCTATTATTTACTTTTGAAAACAGGTCTGACACTTCATGTTGATTATTTCTTTATGGACAAATATTCCTACTTAAGTTAATGGTTTATTTTTGTTAACAAATGTCTACTGTAAACCCAAAAGAGGATGCTTTATGTTTAATCTTTTTCTTTGAAGAAATATTTATTAATATTTCTTTTTTAGAACTGGTCTGACACTTTATGTTGATTTATTTTTTTTGTGGGGGATTTTTGATTAAATATTTAAGATTTATTTTTGTGAACATTACTGTAATCCCAAAAGAGGACGCGTTATGTTTAATATTTTTCTGTGGACAAATATTTTTCTTTTTTTCTTTTTTAGAACAGGTCTGACACTTTATGTTGATTTTTTTTTTTTTGTGGGGGATTTTTGATTAATAATTAAAAAAATATTTTTGTGAACATAACTCTACTGTAATCCCAAAAGAGGACGCGTTATGTTTAATATTTTTCTGTGGACAATTTTTTTTCTTTTTTAGAACAGGTCTGACACTTTATGTTGATTTTTTTTTTTGTGGAGGATTATTGATTAATAATTAAAGATTTATTTTTGTGAACATATCTCTACTGTAATCCCAAAAGAGGACGCATTATGTTTAATATTTTTCTGTGGACAAATATTTTTATGTTTTTATTTTTGAGAACAGGTCTGACACTTTATTGATTATTTTTTGTGAAAAAAATATTTATTAATCATGAACCTATTTGTTTTTGATACCACGTCTCTTCTATAATCCAAAAGAGGACGCTTTCTGATGATTAATTTTTTGCGGACGAATACAAATTAAGCGTGAAAGGTTCTAAAATTAATCAATCGGACATTGATGGCACGTTGTAATGTTCTTTTTTTGTACTGTTTAAGAGGTACTTGGCTGAAAACATATTTCATCACTGAAAAAAGTTTGCGAACCAACGCGTTAGCGGATACCCGCGTCCCTGTTTTCTGCTACCTCTTTCACGCAGCTACTATCCCGCCTCATTTTTGAGACTACCCACAAGCCGTTAAATTTGCAGGTCCTCCTCTACGCCCTCAATGAGTGTCAATCACGTCGAACCTGGAGAACCGACAGAGGATTTCCTCCTCTAATTGGCAGCGTGAAAGGGGCTATGTTGCATGTATGCATGCCATGCGGCTGATTGATGAGCAGTTAATGAGGCCTTTGGAGATAGACCGAGGGGGCCGCGTACAACGTGGCGCACAGACAACAAGCGCACTCTGACACGCGGTGACCGCTCCGATGTGACATTTCGCCAGACGCCGACGATTCCCGCCCCTGCGCTCTTGATCACGTTCGGCGTTTTGTTTTGCAAAGCGGCGAGACAAGAGATTTGCACGGGAATGAAACAAACACATAATTGGTCTCCGAGGACCCCGCACGCCGTCTGAACTTTGCAGCGGGAGAGCTTTACGCTGTTTTAAGATGTACGCAGCCGCAGGCGCCGCTGGCAAACTGCCCGGTTTTAAATTTGTAACCCCCCATCCTTTCCGCAATCCTTACCACGCACGCATATACAGTTCTTGAAATGTAAACATATATGCATATCAAGCATGTTGTTTGTCCTTTAATTTATTCGTGACTGCCAGGAAATGTTCCATTCAAAATGGCTGATGAGCGTGATAACTCCAGTGTTTATGAAGAGATTGTAGCCCCTTTCACGCGGGGAAACTTGGGCCGTGATCGGCTTTCAGACAGACAGCAGTGGCAGATAGCATCAAGTGGTTTCAACGCGACAGACGTGATTATCTGGCGCAAAATTTCACACTCCTGTCCCAGCTATTAACCGTTACCTTTCACACAGCCATCGAGCCCGCCATAGTTTCACTTCTAAATCCGTGTCGGTGCTTGTTAAAACAGTCTTTGGTACTCAAATGTGAGAGGGCTTTTGCAGGGATCAGCAAATCAAATTTAAAGCTGTGACAGCAACAGTCCGTTATTCTTTTCAAATGAAAAGCAAACGAATTGGAACATGAATCCACTTATTTTTAAATTGTTTTACTGACATATACCCTGTATACTGTATTTATATTTGACAATGTTATGACCCTTTCAAAGTCAGGGTGGTGATAAGGCCAGGCTAGTGGAAAAATCCCCGCACACCCAGGAGTTAAATTAATCGGCCGATTAATCGGTTATCGTGATTTTATAAAGCGAAACGTCCGACCGGAGAAAGAATCTGGATCAGTTGGACCAATGAAATCACTTGCGGGATTTACCAGCTAGCAACGATGAAACGCGATACGGCCGCCGTTACGCAAACGGAAGCCGAGAAATCCCAGCGTCAACTTGACATTCCGTGCCTGTACCTTCCGCGCCGAACGGCGACGGAATCGGCGGTCCGCGTCGGCAGCGGTCCGATTCGTTTACGGGCGAGCGCGTTTAAGTCTGGACGCGGTTCCCGGGAGGGCGACACGCGAGCGGGTGCTTTTATTTGTGTGTGCAGCGGGCCAGCACCCCTTAAAGGCCGCTTCCGTCTGTCACTTGTGTTTTATACTTGACCCGCGTCATTAAACTTACATCTGCAGGCGGTTTTCCGACGCACTCGCCGAACATACAAACAAGCGTGTCGTCATTCCTATTCGTTTCCCGCTCCCTCGGCCCGCAATCCCGGGCCGCGTCGCCGGACCGCTGATTGGCACCCCCGATAAACCCCCCTCCCCCCGAAGCGGCGCCCCCGCCAATCGGCGCCGACGCTCGCCTTCTTTCTCCACCTTTACGTGAATGTCAGAAGCTTCGGGGCAAGATTAGCGAAGGGTTTCAGGGGGATTCCAGTAAGTCAATTTTGGCATTTGATTTCCATAAAGTGGGAGGAGTGCTTCTCCGAGCACTCCGCGGGAAAATGCCTCTGAGCCGACGGCGACGTCAGGAACACAAAGCCCGGGATGCGCCGATTTTGTATACATGGAATAATATCACGGATGAAAATGTCCCGTGTATAGATTTCAAACATCTGGCAATGAAACCGAATGAGAGCGCCACTGTACTCTTCATGAATGATAAATAGATAACGCGCGCACGTGGACGGAGGAGCAGGAACATTAGTATGCCGTGCTATACGGTTTGTAGCAATAAAACCGATATAGGTGTCAAAGTCTATAGTCTATGAATAAGCGGTATATCACAAACGCACGCGTGCAAAAGTGAACGTGAATTGCAGCAAAAAAAAAATGGCACTGATGCGCATCGTAAACCAACGTATTGAAATGTTGTTTTATGAATTGTTTTTAGCATTTTGGTTACGCAGTTCGCGTTAGCTAAGCTATGAAACGTTTATCTAGCGTCCAAGTAAAGCTAACGCTAGCTAACGTGACGGTTTTTTTTCGTAAGACGACTTAAAAGTTGAAAAGTGCTTTTGCAGCGTGCAAATCAATGAGTACAATTGTATTGTGAATTAGTTGAGAATATTTGTTCCACAGTTCATGTCAGCAAAGCTATGAAACGTTTTTATAGCATAGCAGTGAAGCTAACGCTAGCCAACATGCGAATTAGCAGTTTTGTTACACAGTTCATATTAGCAAAGTGAAACGCTTTGTTCAGATTGGATACAAGCTAACCAAACTTGCAACGTGTTACATGATTTTTTTTCCTCTAAGTAGTTTTGCTGATAATTTTATATACATTAGGAGTGTTAACTTATGAGTACAACTGAGAAATGTTGTTACACAGCTCATGTTAGCAAAGCTATGAAACGTTTTTATAGCATAGTGTGGCGGACATTAGGACTGTGTCTCTCACCCAGTAGGCATGTTGCTATGATCCTTTGATGCTTTGAACCTGAAGTTCATAAATACAGCTGTGCTCATAAGTTTACATACCATAGGGATACTGTATGCTCCTTCAATGACTTTTCAAGCTACCGTTAGTCATCTTGTCTTCTACTTCTTCTACTCTTCTTCTGTCTTATCTTCTACTGCTCCGTCATAGCACCTATAAGTCTATATGTGCAGTTGTGCTCATAAGTGTAGAAACCTTAGATGTATGTACACCTATGAGCACAGCTGTTTTACTAATTCGCTACACATTTTTTATTACAGTTTGCAATGTTAGCAAAGCTTTGACATGTTGTTTTGACACAAGTAGAACGTGTGTACATTTATGAGCGCAACTGTTTTATTAATTAAATACACATTTTTTATGACACAGTTTGCTTGTTGAAACGTTTATACGAGTAGAATACATCTCCAACTAAAGTTAGCCAGGATTTAACAGATTTTTTTTTCTTCCACGTCAGAGCACTTTAAAGTTGATAGGTACTGCCGTGCTCATAAGTTTTACAAACCTTACGGACACTTTATGGAGGAACTTCTCAAGGGTTTGCATGAAGAAAAACATCTTTTTCAAACTATCTTGAACTTCTTTTCCTAGTTAGGCTGGTCCTCTGACTTGTCCCGCTGTGCTAATTTATGGAATTTCTTTTTAAAACAAGCCATCAAAACCTAAAAAGTTTCCACTTGTGAAATAGCCAATTTCGGTTTGAGTTCAGTCAAGTCCTGTAAGTCAAGTCCCCCACCTCTGCCGTTAAGCGTGTTCCCCGGCCGTCCAGGTGTCCGGCGTGTGTGACTTTATCCCACTTTGTCCTCGAGTGCGGCAACGAGACAATTCGCCACAACAAAAAGTGTCGGCGGAGAGCGTCTCCCGAGGGTCTGATTAGCTCGGCGGACCCTGGCCCTGTCACTGGGATGCTCTCTGAGGCTTGAGCTCATATAGCTGAAAGCCCATGGCGGGCACACACACACTATGGATCCATTACCGCACAGAGTGACACACACACACACACTCAAAGAGCATTACTACGACCTTGAATGCAAGCGACGGTCATTTACACTGTAAAGAGAAGCACGGGAGCAAAACGAGTCACGGCTAGAGTGGCTTTATCCGTTCCTTTTATATTTGCTGTACTGTAATCGCAAAGTTGGAAAAGTCGTTTCGAACGGTTGGCAAATTAGATGTATTTGTTGGTTTTTAATCAATACGATCATCATCCTCTTTCTATCAGCAACGATCGTAAAAGAGCGCAAACATAAAACGGGAAGGCTAAAGACTCTCGCGATCGAAATTAAATGCCAGGAAAGTATTTCTTTGCCAAATAATTACAGTCTTTTGCAATAAAAGATGATTTATTTTCACAAAAAGAGGATGAACTGGGGGTATTTTGATAGCAGATATCAGCATATCAGCACAATTCAGTGTAGTTTTCAAATTAAGAGCAAATTGATTGAAACATGAAGCAACCTATTGCTAAATTGTGTTAAAGTGACTCCAGTGAAGAACATTGGATGCTTTCATTTTGGCAAATTTTATACGGATGCGATTTTTCGTTTGTGATGTAATTTTCGGGAGACGGGAAATGAAAACAACACTCTTTGTTTGGCATTTGTTCAACAAAATTTGTTACCACCACATATGTAGTTCTAAACTTTAATAATTCTGATATGGATGGCACACCATTCTATTTTATGTCTTGTCTTTTTTAACCAGTGGGTGTCCGTGGATTTTTCACTAGCCAGCCTGGCCACTCAACTTAGGCTAATTTTGAACAGATCATAACATCGTCAAATTGAAATATATTTACTTTCAACCCCTCAGATGAGGAGGAGGGGCCTACGCCCCATTTATGTACAAAAAATGTGAAAATGCTATAATAGCAAAACTTGTATACGTATTTATATATTCATGAAATTGAAATCGGAATATTTATTATGTCATAATTAGAGTAATATTACTTTTGAAGACTTTTGCATTCTGGGAGCAGGCTAAGCCAATCATTGAAGTCATGGAAAGGCTTGCTAATGTCAAGTTGACCGCTAGCGCCACCCGGTGGTTTTGAGGTGTCAAAACAAAATTTTATATTGCGCCCTGTTTGCGAGTTGCTGTTGAAAAGATCCATGCAAAAATCAGGGGAAATGCATGATAAAACATATTTTTAATATATGGCAGTAAATGAGCCCACCGTGGGCTAAATTTGACATTTATATGTTGTACCTTTTCTATACTATAGATGAAATTGTTGCTTCTGTAATTTTCAATAAGTAATCACAATATTGTCGATGGAACATCATGAGCTTTATCCTTCAAAATCCTACTGTTTAGAAAATGCGTATACATAAAATAAGTATCAGTAAAATACTATTCTCGTTGGCAAAAAAAAAAAGGCGACATTAGCCGCTGATGTTTTTCTTCGCGAATAATACTATGCGAGCTCGGTAGAGAATATACTGCCGAGGAGTTGATTATTTACCAAGCGGCGACAAACAAACGTGCCCACGAGGCAGACCTCCCACACGACACCTCGGACGGGCTCCTCTTCTATTATCTGGCCCAAGGCCGTGGAAGCGGCGCAGAGGCGAGGACGCGCCGCCTAAACGCTTCTATTCACATCTTTGTGTGTTTAGAAGGACACGCGGCGGCCGGCGATGAACCCCGCGTGGGCCCGGCGCCTCGCCTTTAAGAAGAAACACAAATGTCAGAGATGTTTTATTGGCTGGCAATATTTGCCGTCTTTGGAAAAAGGACCCCGATGGGAGCGCCTCGTGTTTGTTCTTTAAAGTCCTTGTTTGGTAGCTGCTTACGCGTTGTATGGACCCAGCTGTCTTAATCGATACATTAATCAATCCGCAGATGGATAGAGCCTGAATCCTAATTAAAGACCGTTTTAAAGGCCGTTTGGCATACTATTCTGATATATATATATATATATATATTAGAGTTGCAACCATCAAATATGTTTATTACTTTCGATCATTTCAACGATTACGATTCCATGTTTTCCCTCAAACATTCTTTATTAACCAGTCGTTGGGCTTTATTTGGTAATGTTTTATAAATACAGACATCAATCAATCAATCAAATTATATTTGTATAGCCCTGAATCACCGAAGTCTCAAAGGGCTTCACAGGTCCAAACGGCGGTGGACCACAAAAAACATATTTGTTTTTAAAAATGCCCAGTCACAGTATTGTGCCACTAAAACAATAGTTATGAACGAACAAAAAATGTTTATTTATCTCTAGAAATGCTGGTTTCTTTGGAAATTACTCTGAGATTGAAGCGTTTGTAGGCTTGATGCTGCTAGCATGATTTAAATATAGCAATAGTTATAGCTATAGCTAGCTCATTGTTCATGATGGACTATTGCATCACAAGTATTTTAATACTGATACTGGTATTGGTACCAAATACTTTGTCAGTTCTCTCAAAGGCAGAATTAAACGGCAAAAAAAAAAAAAGTACAATTTTGACATTTCGCTACTATAATTGTCCGCAAATAACTTCACTGGGTCATGACAGAGTTGAGTTTTGTCTTGAAAAGGCTCCCAAGCTATTTTGGAGTCATTATTTTTCACGTGTCAGTCATGTGCTGTCACCGAGCTGTCACATGACAGACGGGTGCTGCCGGATGATGTCATCAGCGGGACAAACGACATAATCTTCAAGGTGAGCGAGCGGCTTTGCCGGAACAATAAAACACAGACGTTGCGGCAAAAGCTCGTTCCGTCGTTCTCGCTCCGGCGATCCGCTCAATGGCCTCGAGGCCGTCGCAGCCCCGGGCCGCCTCCGAATATTTGATGCACGTTTATGGCTACCGCCAGAAATATTGTCCAATGGTTGACCTGGCCTGACCGCACGCTCTTTTGCTCGATATGCTGATGAGGTTACACAAGGTCAAGCTGATGATTTAGTCATGATTGGCATGTAATACCGTGTAATGCGTTGGAAAAAATATGCCACATAAAATCAATAATATCGATTAAAAAGACATGCAAAACCCAGTTAAATATAGATTGGTATCACTCATTCCAACTCATACAAAATACGTTACATTATAAATTAACTCGAGGCAGCTGTAAAAAATGACATCTGTATCTTCATTCAATCTATTTATAGACATTTCTAGACAAACCTTTAATCCCAGATACATAGCAAGATAGTTAGCTAGCAAGGTAGTGAGATAGCCTGCCTGCTAGCTAGCTTGCTACGTCAGTCAATCGGTCTGTCGATTAATTGAGCGCTAGAAAGAGGCAGATAAGCATGATAACTAGTTAGCTAGATTAGCAAAATAGTTAGCAAGATGACGACCTAGCGAAATAGCTAGCTAGTTAGCGAGATCTAGCGCCATCTAGCTAGCTAACGAGATAGGCAGGTAGGTAAATAGGTAGATAGGTCAATCGCTAGTGAGAGGCAGGGTAATGCGATCACTAGTTAACAAGATAGGTAGATTAGCATTATAGTTAGCTAGCGAGATAACAAGGTAACTAGCTTGTTAGAGATAGCCAGCTAGATGGCTTGCTTGGTAGGTCGATCGGTTGGTCGGACAATCCGTTGATTGGTAACGGGAGGCAGATTAGCATGATAACTTTTTAGCTAGATAGGTAGATTAGCAAGATAGTTAGCTCATGAGATAGTTTGCTAGTTAGCGGGATAGATAGCAAAATAGCTAGGTGGGTTAATAAGTGGATAGGGTTAGGCAGATTAGCGAGATAAATTAGCAAAATGCGAGATGGATAGAGAGATAGTTAGGTATTTTTGCGAAATAGCTAGCTAGCTTGATAAAGAAGCGAGATAAAGTACTTGAGATTAAATGTCTAAGACTTGAAAGATGCGGAAAAATATGTCTTTGGGAAAGAATGGGTTAATATTTGCAATACATTCAACAAAAACAGCCAATCAAGTGGAATATTGTTCGATGTTATCATTGCTAACAACAAGGCTAATATTGGCGCATCAATATTTTAGTTTCCAACTCATGTTTCTTGAGTAATGAACACCACCCAACTAATTTGCATAATGAATTACTGTATATAATTTTTTTTCCGGGTGTTTTGAATGGAACGTTTCCACCTTATCGCTCATTTGACCAATCGGCAGGCAGATGCTCATTAATGAGTTAGGCAGAAAACAACGGCACGTGACTTTCTCTCTCCGCTCTCTCTCTCTCTCTCTCTTTCTCTCCTCCGCCTCGTGTCACAGTGGAAGTCTTCCTCCCGCTTTGCTCTCCTCCTCTTCTTCTTCTTCTCTCCGCACTGCGTTACAACCGCCAAGTAGCGGCTTGGACTCTAACATCAGCCAATTTGGGGATTTGCGTTATATTATTTAAAAAAAAAAAATCTTTAGTGGATTTTTTTTTAAGTCTTCTTGTGTGTTTTTCTTTTTTTTTTTTTTTTTTCCTCTTAGCCCACCGATGCGCGGGCGCGTGCGCGCATCCCGCGGAGAGCCGCCGCGATCGCAGCCGTAATGGGACGCAGCCGGAGCTCCGGGGGACGCGCCGGTTCGGCCGCGCCGCTGCTGCCGCTCCTGGTTCTGCTTCTGCCGGCCACCGCGCTGGGTCGAGGTAAGAGCTCCCCCCCCCCCGCTGTGTTCCGTTCCCGCGCGCGCGTGTGGAAGTTGCACGTGGAAGTTCGGCCACGCTCGCCGTCAAAGCGGAAGAGGGTCACGGGTTCGAGTCCAGCCGGAAAGTGGACTCCGGTTCTGATGCGTGTGTATCAAGCGGGTCAGCGAAGTGTGAGTGGCTTGCCTCGCGCCCGTAGGGTTCCCGGTTCGAATCCGTGCGGAATTTACACGGACTTCTCTGATTGGCTGCCACTCGTATGGAAAACGGATGGCCGCAATCCACATGGGCCACCGCGCTGACTTTTTTTGATTGATGCACTCAGATGTTTACTGGTCGATATGTTTGTGTTTGTAATATTTTCGCTCTCCCCGCCCTGCCAAGTATTCCAAAGAGCTCTTGATGGGACGCATTTTAATGAGATTGATTTAAAAATACACTCTGTTGTTCTTCACCGCACGCGCCTTATAAGTGCAAATCAGCTGAAGGGGCTTTGATGGGTCACCAAGGAGACGGGCCGTTATTTTTCAAACGTTCTCACATGTCAATACGAATGCATTTAAAAGCACCAACAAGTATCACTGATATTGATCTCTGATATCAATAGTCATATACCGACAATTTCGCACTAAAAGCCACACCTGATTATCAGCCGCATCAAGAAAAATGTAACTGAATTTTTTTTTTTTTAAGTGAGGCTGATAGCGCCAATTCTGATATCAATTACAATATATTACATTCGTGATATCAGCCTAAAAACAACACCTGATTATGTCAGTCTATATCCAAAATCTCAGACATTAAACTGGATTAATTTGTGTCCACTATTGTGGACCTTTTTTTTTTTCTTGTCTATAACTTTTGACTCACAGGGTAGTTTAGTCCTAGTGTCCCTAGTCGAGGACATCTTTCCAATGTTGTCTTATGTGTTTGGTGGGATACGATTAACCTTGCTGTCTTTTTGAGACAAATGGACACAACAGTGGACACACATGAATTGAGGAGGATAAACAAGCGGGTCATATTTTCTCTTAGCGACCTATCGCTGATTATTGTTCTGTTCGAATATCATCACAAGATCGCATCTCTTCTAACAATTCATACAACAAACAAAATAAAGAAAATCACATCTCATCAAGGCTGATATCCTACCGGCTTGATATCTGTGTCCATTTACACTACAGTTGTCCAGATCTGACGTTGATAGTGGAAATCAGTCCGATTTCAGCCCCAAAAAAGTTTCGCATTGTATCAGTTTATCAAGTCTCCTGCTGGTATCATATCAAAACAATATTTTGTCGGGCTGCACGCTAGGCTGTAATATCAACATATTAGGTGGGAAAAAGTTGAATCAGGACACTCCTAATGAAAACTTGAAACCAAATAAATAATTGTTTTTTGTATCACGATTATTATTTTTGAAATTATTATTATAACCCAGCAACCCGATAGCAATATCAATAGAGATGTCGGTATCACGGATATCAAATTAATCCAGGGGAAATTGTACAATAAGGGACAATATTGACATATGTGACCGTTGATACCGATACATTGAAAAACACAATCGACCTGTATCACCGATATCGGTATTGATACCAAATACTACAAACAATCCAATGTTGTGGTGTCACTCTGTGAACACATGATTCAGTTTTATTTGCATTTTCCATACTTTTGTTCAACAACAGCATATTAAGTTCACTGAAGAGTGTGAATGCTTGCTTGTCTAAATCTGCCCTATGATTGGCTGGCGTCCAATCCCAGGTGGAGCGCTGGTACCGCAAGTATGCAGGGTCTCATTTTTAATACATTGCAAAACCCCGTTTATTGTGCTTGGCTCTTCATTCACTTTGATGTAATTTTGGGTGTTTCGGGGAGGAGCCAAGTTTAGCCTGGGTCGTTAGTGAGAGTTTCACAGTCTTTGCTGGAGTGTAAGCTCAGCCAGGTGGCTCGTTTAAACGCTTTTCCGACAAAGTAATTTCATTCATTATGTATTTTTGAACGGTTATCTGAATACTTTTGAATCAGCCAGAAAATGTCCATTTCAGCGGAGTCCTAGCGCGGACATTTCTGAGGAGCCGAGATTTACTGTCGAGCCCCGGCAGATTGTGGAATGGCTGGCGATGGCGGGTGGGAGTGAACGCAGCAGGAATAAAAGGGCAGCGCGCCTGTGTTTTATGTTTGCCGCTAAATGACTTTTTCTCGGGCCCGCGACTTTGATTGAAGCCACGTCGGAGCGGAGACGCGCGCCGCTCGGCCACGGACGCCGGCCCGCTCGGCGGGAGATTGCGACATGCTCACTTTCGCTCCTGCATTATTGAAAGGGAACACATTTCTCGCCGGGCGGGAGATCTTGGTCGGGGTTGGGGGGGGGGGGGGGGGGGGGCAGCGCTCGTTTATGCTGATAAAGCGAGACGGCGAGCGGACAGCGTTGAAGTCCAATATCCATTGTTGTTTTATTTTGAAACAGGTCAATATCCATTGTTGTATTATTTTAAAGCAGATCGATGCAGAAGTCGTTTGGTCTCCCCGGAGGGAGCGTCATCGATCAGAAACAATGCTTTTATTGTGAAAGGGACGTCATGTGACTTGGCGCCGTTTCCTTTGTGCTTGCGGATGATGGATGACGAGATGGCGAAGCTTCATCGGTGCCATCGATGAGTATTGTGAGCAGGCCTGTTTATGTACGCATATAATCACGCTCTATTGCGGAGGCTTCGCTTTTATTTTCAAAAACAAGCAATTCTTGCGGCCATTTTCCTGCGTTAGAGGGCATCTAGCTTGACCTTTATTGAATCAAGGCACACTTTTTGACATAAATATTTCATGGCATATCACCACACGAACAAATCACAAAAAACGTGAAAAAAATATGATTCTAGTCAAGTCTAGTCTTTACTCACAAATATATTTGCTAAGATGACAATTAAATTATAAATAATAATAGTTTTCGTTTGAAATTACTGTAGAATGTGGAATGTCATTCAGTTGTTTCTTGAAATTTCTGGCAAAAATCTCTACAAACGTCATGCAAAAAAACTTTTTTTGCAAATAAAAATATTGTGCAAGGTTGTTTGACTGTACTTGCAAATACGTACAAATGTACTTGTAGGCTAAATGCTAAAAACACAATTTTTGGACCATACTACAGGGTATTAACTTGCACATATGAAATACCACATATTAGTAAAATCATCAACATTTTGAACAAACACTGTTTAGTCCCCTATTTTTGACCGTATTGATAAAACGTTTTTAGCATTTAGCCTCTAAGTATATTAGAACATATTTGCTAGTAGATTTGAACGTATTTGCAACAATCTCAACCAAAGTACGTTCAAACATACTTGCAAATATGTTTAAACATACTTTGTACTTGCATATATGTTAATGCCGTAGGATTTTGACATGTGATAAAATGTCTAACAGACATGATAATAGAACAGATAAAATGTTAAATAAACAATATTTACTTTGAATGCATTGTTGAAAGGTATGCAAAAAACATTTGTTTATATTTTTAGCAGTTAGCTTACAAGAATGTTCAATCGTACTCGCCAATAGTTTTGAACGAGTTTCAAGTACAAACCACGTACAATCAAGAGTACTTGCAAAGTATCTTTAGTTACTTAGTAACTAGTTTTCTTAGTTTTCCCATCAACTCACGTCGTATCGTGCTTTTACCTCATGGCATTATGGGAAATATTGCAGAATGAAACCATAAAAATTCAGAAGAAATGCTACATAATTTGATAACCTATTGGCCAAACTCTAAAAAAAAAAGTTTTTTTTTGTCCATAATAAAATACTATGTTTTTAGCAAGTACATTCAAACATATTTGCAAATACAAACGCACATACGACCCGACATTTTTGTCAATGAAAAATGTTTAGCCGGCAAGCTCCACACATTTCCGTAATTTCCCACGGGGATCATTGCAGCAACATTTTCTATAAAGGCGCGAAATTGCATAGAACAGTAGACAAGATTTTCTGACTAATAGACAAGCTGGCGTAATGGTTATACCAAACTCTGACCGCAAACATACAATTGTTCGCCCTTACTTGGACGCGCGGCACTAAGATCAGGTAATGAGCCGAGTGCTGCTTCACCGAGACGCTATTACGTCCCCACGTGTGCGGCCGCTTTCCCTGTAATAAACGCCCCGGTGTCGCGCGGAAATAATGGCTCGCCGTTCAGTCCTTTCGCTTTCACGCCTCGCACGTGCGCGGTATGGAAAAGGGGGAAAACCCGGGAGCTAACGGGCCGCCGGCAAAGCCATTCCGTAGCGCGCTCAAGGACGCCGCCTCAATGTCGTGATTCAACGACCGTATACGGTCGTGACAAATGTCCTGACGGAAGGGCGCAACGAGGCGGCGTTCCCGGGGAAAAGTGCTAGGCGGGGCGGGAGACGAATGGGGCGTCACGGGGCGGAATGCTTAAAGCTTCCCGCGTCTTTGCCGGGACGGATGGCTTGTCTGGCGTGCCTCCTGTCAGAGGAATGAACTCCGGCATGAATCACACACAAGCGCATATTTAATAAGTTTGCGCACCTCCGCCGCCGCCTCATTGGGGAAACTTTCGCTCAAGGGTTCTGCGTTCAAAGTGTCAAAAGTATTGGAACACAGCCCTTAAACGCTCCATATAACGACCGACCTCGCTAACCGACCTACACGTCTACCAACAAAGCTACACTGCACCGACTGAACAATCTACCTCGCTTCTACCTACCTACAGTATCTACCTACCCACATTTCTACCTGATCTACCCAACTGCCTACCTACCAAATAACAGACCACCTAATCTACCTACCTACCAATAGTACCTACCCACCTGATTTACCCAACTGCCTACCTACGAAATGACCAACCACCCCTCCTACCTACCTACCTACCTACCTACCTACCTACCTACCTACCTACCTACCTATTTAGTTACCTACCTACTGACCAAATTTATTACTTAAATTCTTATCCACCAATGTACCTACCTACCTACCTACCTACCTACCTGCCTGCCTACCTACTTACTTAGTTACCTACCTACTGACCAAATTCATTACTTAAATTCTTATCCACCAATGTACCTACCTACCACCCCTACCTACCTGCCCACCTGGTTTACCCAACTGCTTCCTACCAAATGAAAAACCATCCAACCTACCTACCTACCTTCTGATCAAATTTATGACTTAAATTCTTTCTACTTACCTACCTACATACCAATAGTACCTAACTATCCACCTGATTTACCCAACTCCCTACCTACTTACCTACCTACCTACCTATCTACTGAGCAAATTCATGACCTAAATTCTTACCTACCTACCTACCAAATGCATGAACTCTTACCTACTTAATTTCCTATACACCCTCCAATTTACCAACTTAGCAAATGTCCTGCCAACATGCAGTAACAATGAATATATGTAGCTACCTTTCCACTCATCATTCCACAACCAAAGTAATTTAGTAAATATCTACCTGACAATCATTGCACCAAGCTAGCTAGACACCTACCTACCTACCCAGATACCAAGCAAAGATCTAGCCACCTATTTACGAACATACCCACCAAATGACCGAACAACTAATCTACTGTGTCTACCTACCATCTGAGCAACAACTGCCCACCGAGCCAATGACAGACCACCCAACCTATCTACCAACCTACTGACAGAATGATCTAAGTTCTTACCTATTTGTTTTACTGCATACTTACTTAGTACCTAACCTACTCACCAACAATTAATCTACCAACTACCAAAGTAGTTTTGTAGCTGTCTACCAGCTACCAGTCTGACCAGCTTTCCTGCTACCTTCCGTAGGACCAACTGGCCAAGCTATCTACCGGTTCACCTATCCAACTACCTACCAACCTACTTACCAAACTATATGTTGCTTACTGACCAAACGACTTACCTTACCAACCTATCAATCTA
Organism: Hippichthys cyanospilos; assembly: GCF_059441005.1. Classification (NCBI taxonomy): domain Eukaryota; kingdom Metazoa; phylum Chordata; class Actinopteri; order Syngnathiformes; family Syngnathidae; genus Hippichthys; species Hippichthys cyanospilos. The sequence continues at coordinate 16,027,067 of NC_142383.1, read as the reverse complement.
CCCTCCCCTCTACCAAGTCCTACCCAATGACCTACACTTTCACCTTTAGACTGTCAAAATCGAGGCAAAACGGTTATTAAACATATAAAGCATGCATAGTTTTTATTTTCTTCTCTTCAAAGAGCAGACGTTAATGTAGTCCATTCATTTTGACGCGCTTGACTAAATACCTTGCGCCGACTGTGTTAAATCAGACTTGTAAAAGTCGATGTTGTACACCGGAGGCAGGTGAAGGCCGTCGTCAAGGCAACGCCGGCAAACATTCGCCGCCGTCGTCGTGTTTTATTCATCGAGTCCGGCTCCGCGCTTAAAGACGTCAACACTCGGGGCTGAACAACTCTTGAAGGTCTGTAGGAGTCTCCGCCGTCGATTTGGGGAGGAGGCGGCGGGGGCCAGTTCTGCGGCGCCCAGACGCTCGCCATTGTCATCCTGACAGGACGCCCAAATTGAAATGTCAGCGCGCCACCAACTCGCACTGAATTCAAATGGACGCCGTTATTATGATGCGGCGGAACGCTAATCCTCGTTTGTATGCGGCGCTCAAGTCCGACGGCGGCCCGGATTAAAAAAAAAAAGTCTTATTAACAGAAGCGACGGGCGCTATCACAAGCTATTAAAGCGTCTCGTATTGATTACGAGCGCCACATCGCTTCCTGTTTGATTCTTGGGGTCTTGATCAAAGGCAGATTGCAAATGGAGGCCTTCACAACCACTTTGGCACATGTTGACGCCACACACCCTACTGAATAATTTTCGATCTCTTGATCTACTCCGCGAATACGAGAAACGTTTCATTTTGAAAACCAAAGCTTGAAGCCCTACCACAGGATCGAAACCCTCATTCAAAACTCAAATTCAGTCTTAAAAGTTTACACCGTACTCCAAAACCTAAACTTTGAAAGCGTAGACACCCCCAGCCCTAGGTAATCCTGATCCAGAACCATAAACTGAAACCCTTACCCTTATTTAAAACCTTAACGCTGTCTTAACCCTTGTGCACACATTTTGCAAACGATACACTTAGCATTTTTTTCAAATTTTGGAAATGCTTTTCAAGCCATAATAATTAGCTGTTTGATTTTTTTTTTTCCTTCAGCCACTTAATTTGTTCAGTGGTATCCGTTTTTGTAGTCTGTGACGTGATGATGTCACTTTGAGACATAGCCATTAACTGGTCTCTACCGCCCCCTACTCTCTTCAGGAGAAATACAAGTCAACAAAGAATTTTCTGTTCGCTAACATAGTTTGACCGCCGCTCAACGGAATGTTGCAAAAATCACAGTAAAATCAATGTAATAAACCCTATTAAAATGCATCTCAAAAAATACAATTATAATGGTTTTATATGGTCCAAAATTTGGACAAAAACTATTTTTGTACACTAAATCTCGCACGTCCAACTGCAATCACAAAGAAAGTTAAAAGTTTACATGTTTTAATCATCTGCCGGACATTTCAGATCCCTATTGTTTGTTTTTCCCATTGATTCTTTTATGATATCATAAAAAAATCAAAGGAATTTCCATATTTTGTAACATAATGGCATTATGTGACATAATACGGTTGAAAATATGACCCTAACTTGAAGCCCTATGCATCCTAATTTAACCCTTGGTATTTCACTAAAAGGGAAAGCATTGAAAGAAGACAGGGAGCTGAAATTTCACCCAGATGATCAAAACATATCCAATTTCATCGCGGCATTACCACTCAGTTATCACGCCACCGGGAGTGTGCAACACCACCCCGTTAGCCAAACCCTACCTTTGAAAAAAATGACTGTCGCAGATGTTGTTTACTAGGTGTGATGTCACACAAACATGATCTAGTGGATCTTTGACGTCGGCGCTGGAGGCTTATTGCTTTTCACCGTCATTTGTTGAGTTTCTATCTTTTATTTACACAGCCCGGCATTCCGGTTGTCGCGCCGGCGATTGTGTCGGCGGCGCAAAAGCGACGACGCGTCAAAGGCTGGCTGAGGTGCGGGCGTCTGGCGCGTCGCAGCGGCCCGGCTCATCTCTCATCCGTCCCCTCCGGCTTTTCTGCTTTTTTTTTGCCGGCCAACTGGATGCTTCCTCGCCGCGTCCCCCCCTCCCCCCCTCCCTCCCCCGCGGCGCGCGATGCAGGATCCGCGCCGCCTTGTCATTAGGCATTCTTTTTCATCATTGGTCACGCCTCCTTTGCGTCTTTTGTCGCTTTTGTTGCCTTTCCAGTCTGAGGAAGTGGTTCGCTTTCAAACTATTTCACAGTCTGCCGCCTTTGCCGATAAACTTGTCTTTAGGTGACCTCGATTGTGTTCCGGGAAAAGAAAAGTCGCTTCGCCGCCCGTGTTTTCTCCCCCTCGGAAAAAAAAAACAAAAAACTTTAAAATAGTTGAATCAAAAGTGACCTAAATTAACTCTGGCACAATTTTGATGAAAAATTGGACTGATCCATGACTTGGATCATCTTCACCCAGTTTTTGGGTTATTTCATACTTATCAAACCGATTTTTTTCTTGTTTTAGGAGTTTCGGGCTAGAAGTAAACAGACCCAACTTTTTGGGTTATCAATTTACCGCAAATAAATATACAAATACCCCCAGAAAAATAGAAAAATACCTTAATTTGGATCAGAACGTGGACTGACCACTACTTGGATCATCTTTGACCCAGACGTGATTTGACCCAATTTTTGGGTTGTTTTGGACAAAAAAAAACCGAGTCATCTTGACCCAACTTTGGGTCATCCAATTTTTCTAGTCCATGTTGGGTTAAAAAAAAACAAAAAAACAGCTGGTCAGTCTAATTGTTGACCAAAATTGCGTATTTTGTTTAGATGACTTAAACCGGTCTTGGTTGGACACAGAATTAGCAACATGCTAGCATCCCTACTTGTCAAAAATAACCCAAATTGGGTCAAAAAATGACCGACCCAACTCTCTGTGTTAGGGTTAGGGTTATTTGCACTATATTATATAATTTTGCACTAAACATTCTGGGTTTTTTTTGGAGTACTGTATTCATTTGACCCAACATTTCGGAATGAACGAATAACCCAAAACACCAGGTCAGCTTCTATTGACTTTAAGGCAATTCTTTTTAGCAAGTGGCTAGCATGTGGCTAGCTGCACTTTTCTCCAACTGCATCGACTGTTATTTGAGAGCGCCATCACAAGGATCCATGAAGTAATGACCCATACAGAGATGAAAGAAAGAGGGGATCACACATTCTTTCTTATTTTGGGCCAAATGTATTTAAATATTTCAAAAAAAGAAGGATGATCAAGCACAGGAGCCTGAATGTGAAATGTGAAATTTCAGGTTTGATCCTCTGTGGTGTGCTAATGAAGCCCCCCCTCCCGCGTTTGCCACCGGGCGCCGCGTATTTGCCACCGGGCGCCGCAGGAGGAGGTGGAGCGTGGTCAGGGGGATGTCTGCTTCATCAAAGCCAGACATTTTTTACCTTTTTTTACGCATTAAAGGGATTCGGTGGTGGTGGTGTGGAAGGAAGGTTGGGGACGTTGGTCACAGGGAGCGGGGGGGGGGGGGGTCTATTGCCCCGCTGGGCCGGCTCTTATTTGCCAAGAGCCGGCTAAAGGCTTTAAAAGGAAGACCGCTGCGATATGCAAGGACGGCGGGGTGAAATGTAAAGGGGGGGCACCGGGATTAAAGCTTTGTGGCGTTTGGGTAGAAGAGGATGCATACTGACTGCCTGTTAATTGACTTTAAGCCTCAATTCAGTCTGAGAGTAGTTGGGTAAAAATAGCCCATTAATGGGTCAAGAACCAAATGGGTCCATTTGACCCAACTTTTCAAAACCAGACAAAAACGTTGGTTGCTTTTGTCCCCTTCCAGAAAAAAAAGGATGAAATTAACAGTGTTTGTTTATTTATTTGTTTGTTTTTGTTTGTGTATTTATTTATTTATTGGGCAATCCCAAGAAAAATACTGTTTTGTACATAAAGTAAAAAAGGGGGAAATAAGAAAGAAATAAAAAAAATGGGGGATTGGGGATTTTGCATACAAATACGTATTTTTTCTCAATGAAAAAAATAAGAAATAAAATTGTCTTAGTTTTCATAATATACTACCACTTTTTGTGTATGTTTATATATTTTTTTCTTATATCTTCCTGGGACCTAGCCTATCATTTGTGTCCACTGTTGTGTCCATTTTTGTCTAAGTTATTTGCCCACCAATTGCATTAGACATTGAAAAGGCCAAGATGTCCTCAAATAAGCTCACTAGGACTTATTAGACTAGCTTTAATTAATCAAAAGCTAAAGACCAAAAACTAATGTCCACTACAGTGGACACAAATAATTAGGCTGGGGCTCAGACGGAGACAAATATGTTTTTATTTTTTTATCATGGAAAAAAAGGATATTTAGTACACTATTATTTTATAAATAATAATAATTTATATTTTACAGTATGTAAATTTTTGAAACAATTCATTTGAATAACATATAAATATGTCTTTGTTCTCATAAAATAAGAACTTTTGTAGTATAGCGATGTCATTAGCGCCCGCGCACATAAAAGGCGTCTTGGCTTCAGATGTTGTTGCAAAGTGTGGAGGTGGTGAGTTTGAGTTGGCTGGGAAATGTCAGCTCCAAGGGGAATCGCCCCTCTCTGATCGGCGTCGTTCATCCGGCCCTCGCATTCCTGGAGGCGTTTCACCTCCGGGCCCTCAACGCCTCTCAGCTCACTTGTTTCCTTCCAGCGGTGCTTTATTTTGAAAAGTGCCAGGTCAAAGGTCGTAGCTCGCCTCTCTTGGCAGCCTTGTCTTACATATACGATGTGAAATTTTGAATTTTGCGCATGGAATTCCTTGTTCTTTTCGCAGTTTAACATGATTTTTGAACTCAAAAATCTGTTTTTCTGTGGCTGAACCCAAAATAGCATTTTGGCTCCGCTTTGGTTATTTTACATGTCCTGGAAATGCTTGAATTCCTTTTGATAATCTTACATTTTTATCAGGAAAAGATCACCTAATTCTGTTATTTTATGACTTTATTTTCCCAGGAAAAAATGTTTTTCCTCTGCTGGTATGACATAATTTTTACTCAAACTCGCAATTTTTGTTCTTGTATTATCGTGACTTTTTATCTATTGTGACAATTTTACACCCTTAACCTCTGGGAGAAATTTGAGCCAACTCGGCTTTTGATGTTTTCTATGTGTGATAGATATCTAAGGAAAAGCATTAAAAAAAAAACACTAGGGGGCTTAAATATTGCATAGGTTGTCAAAACATGATGACTTTCAATATGCCACACCCTTTTAAATGCTTGCAAACGGCCGGTCGAGAGGTACACCCTATAGGTGTCAAATTTAGCCCATGTCGGGCTCATTTACTGCCATCAAAAATCTGAAATCTTGTCAATTTTGGACATATTGAATACCCGACGTTTTATCATGCATTTCCCCCGATTTTTTCATGAATCCTTTCAACGGCAGCTCACAAACACAGCGCAATAGAAATTTTTGTGTTGACATCCCAAAACCACCGGATGGCGCTAGCGGCCAACTTATGACATTTGCAAGCCTTTCAATGACTTCCATGATTGGCTCAGCCTGGACTCCCATAATGCAAAAGTCTTCAAAAGTCATAATACTTGAATTATGACATAATAAATATTTCGATATTTCGACATCTGTTGCATTTTAAATTTTCACCAGTTTTTCACCATTTTCCAACAGTTTATCATGGCTGAGCCCCAAATAACTTTTGAGCATTTCCTAAAATTAGCACACTTAGCGCATGCAAAAACAGTGTTGAATGCAATTTGAATTGCAAAAAACAAAAATGCAATTTTCATGACAGCGTTATTGACATGCAGCACCTGTCGTGAAAAAAGATGGCAAAAACAACTTCAGGTGGTGTTGTTTTTTTTTAATTTTTTTTTCCCCTTCTTTTCACTGTTTAGCTAGCTGAAGAAAAAAGTAAGTACGCCACTTATGGAATGGAAGTGCGGCGGCGCTAATGGAGCTGGAAGCGCTTGTGAAGTTGAAGAGCAATGTCGCCCATCAAAGTGTTGAGATGAGGCGACGGCGGCGGCGAGAAGAGGAAAAAAAAATAAATAAAAGTCAGCGCGAGGAATTAGCTCTTAGGTGTTTGAGGTTTTTCCTGCAAAGTTTTGCCGGTAATTGGAGTGTCAGCGCGGCGGGGTGAAAAAACACATGAAACACATCTCAGGCGCCCAACACGTAATTACATTTCGCTATCAAAGCGCCCAATGCGCTTTGAGCTCCAAACGGCCGCCGCCCCAACAAACCAAGTGTACGTCTTTGTGCGTGTGTGTGTTTGCATATTGTTTGTTGACCGCTCGTTGGCCCAACGCTCGGCTGGATAAAGGCAATGTTTCCGATTCCGGTGGTTTTCGTTTGGGTGATGCATTGTCATGGCGACGCACTTGGACAGGTGTTGATGCATATGTTTGATTGCTAAAAAAAGGGTGTACGCCGCCTCGGTTTCCTGAACCCAATGCTTCATAATTATATTTTGCAAAACCCCCCCAAAGAAAGTGAAAACATTTCAACCCCCCCAAAAAAAACTGGTTGCGGTGACTATAAATGATATCATTATCGATGAAAATTGTGTAAGTTACCTTGATTTTTTTTTGCCTAGTTTATGCAGGTTACAGCTTATTCTAAATCTGAAAAAAATATTAAAGTGCATCAAGGGCCTGAAATTATTTATTTATTTTTCTCAGAGACACGTGTACAGGGTTCCAGCCATGTTGTTTTTAGGGTGGGAACTTTTATGTAAATTAGGGGCTTCTAGGGCTTCTAAAATAAAAAAAAAAAAAAGAGGGTTTGGAGGGGCTGCTTCAGAGTGCACAGTTGGATTAACATTGTGCAGTCCTTCTCCATTCTCCTCATGCATGAGAAAGGAAAAAATGCTTGCCTGGTTTATACAGGTCATCTTATTCTGAACCCCCCCCCCCCACCCCCCAAAAAAAAAAACATAGCTTGAAGTGCATAAAAGTGCCTAAAATTTAAAATAAATATATGTCAGTCCTTATTCTAACTAGAATAAATTTTGACTAAATGAATAGTTTGATGGTGAATAAATTAAATCAATAATAATAAATGTTACACCAATATCTTAAATACTTTAACCTAAAGAAAAAAATGTGTAAAATGTTTTTTTTTTGTTTTGTTTTTTACTCTTTTACTCGCTTATTCCGAAGCTGAAAAAAATAGCTTAAAGTACATCAAATTGCATAATAGACACAATTGAGACTGATAGGGTGAAAAAACACATTTGTGAAAAATTTCACTCCTGATCCTGATTATTTGTTGATTTCTAAATTTACCGTCTATATTGTTGCAAGGTCTCTAAAGGAAAAACATAGAGGCAATTTTTAAATAGCATAACACTCGCCCGAAAAAACGCATTTGTCCTCTAGGCCAGATGTCCGTTCCGGTTTCTGTTATAACGCTTTTTATTTTACGCAGAAAACTGCTTTGTTTCTGTGTTTTCTTTGACTAAATCCATCTTTTTCATTTGGTCAACCAGCCATCCGTTTCGTGTCGGAGTCTTGTAGTCGCTTGCGTTTTTTTTTTTTTTCCCCCCCCCTCATCAGGCGGCGGGAAAGCATCAGTGCGCCGCCTCCTCCAGGGAGCGTTTAGTGCTTGAATAAAAGCTGCCATCACCTTGTTTTTATGCGTGGCCGAGGAGACATAAGATAGTAAATGCACATTGGCGTGATGATCATTACTTTCTTTAAAGTCTGGCAACAGTGATTACGTTCATTAAAGAGATTCAATCTGGGCTCGTTATTAGTCGCGTTCGGACAAAGGTAGCGAGCGCAAGAGGCGATAATGCACGCCGGCTTGTTTACCTTCTCAATTAAGTCATCCGATGACTAGCAATACAGTCGTTAAAAAAAAATAAATAAATAAAAGATGCATTGTACAGGCAGACTTTAGAATAAAACCGCACGTAATTGGCTAAAAATATGCAAAGTTTAGTGATAAAGCTCTTAAATGTAAAGTGCTGTATTAAAAAACGTTAAAACATTACATTTTTAAAACATATATTATTATGTTTTTTTTTTAGAACATTATGGGTTTTTTTCCTTGAATTTTAACAAGAAAAAAAAGTTATGCAATGTTTCACAGTGGAATGTCTCTTTTGAAAAAATACAATCGTTATGACTACAGAATGTTTATTTTTGAAATAACTTAAAAACTATATTGTTGACCTTTCTTTGGTGTTTGACCTCCTTTCAGAAATATCCACTTTCAATTTTTGTGAATGTATTCAATTTGATATTTTTAAGCGTATTTTAAAGGGGATTAGAGCATTTAAAATTTCATTTTAAAGTGTTCTTGATAATTTATAAAATACAGTTGTGACAATTACTTCCACATTGTTTATAATGTTTTTAAATATGATTTCAACGTAAACATACATGTTTCAACCACTTTTCGAATCTTTTCTTTAAATGTGAACATTTATTTGAAATGATTCATGATTTAGTATTGTAGTTTTTTTGTATTTATTTCCTCATCTTGTTTTCCATACTTCAAATACTCGCCTTAAATATGAATCAATATTTTTGAGGGCAATATCAAGCCGCCGTTACTGACCTCGCTCTCGGAGTCATTTAAAATGTCCTCGCTCGCCTTAACTGCTCCTTGACAAATTGCGACATGATTAACAACGTCCGCGTCACCTGTTTCCCGCCTTTTTACCGTAAGTGATCCGACACCGAAGAGATTTGGGTCACCTACTCGGGATGACCGGCGCGCTAAGACGAGATGCTTGAAACGCTCTCAAGGCTTGACCGCCAAGGTGTCGCCACTTCACACCGTAATTGGCGTCCTTCTATATTTGACCATGAGGCCGCCGTCGGCGTCGAGGGTAATCAAGCCTTCTATTTTTCTCGCTTGCATCACTGGGCCAAAGTGGGACGCCGTCCATGCTGCATGAGATGGAAAAATGTTCCTAATATATATATATATATATATATATATATATATATATATATATATATATATATATATATATATAGAGAGAGAGAGAGAGAGAGAGAGAGAGAGAGAGAGAGAGGAACATTAATATATATATATATATATATATATATATATATATATATATATATATATATATATATATCAGAACAAGTCAACAAAATTTTGAGCTCAAACCTTCCAAGAACGAAAACATTCAACTCAATTGACCGGCGGGAATATAAAACGGCCCAATGGCATTCGCCACAAGAGGGCGCTCCGATAAACAGACATTTTACATCAGGAAATTGGAGGAGAGAAAAAAAAACGAGTTTTCGGCCATGCCCCAAATGAAGGGCGTGGCTAAAGTCCGGGAAATAAATTCCCTAAACATATCCTAAATTGATGCGGTCACAAAGCTAAATAAAAATCAGCTGCCATCTAGTGGTTGACAGTGGAATTACGCCAACTACATACAAGAATTCGACAAAGTTACAGTTTATAGCTCTACAAACAAAAAACCAGAATCACTTCAAAAATTCGTGACAGTTGACTATTAAAACAATCGTAACTCACGGCACTTAGTTTGTAAACACAAAAACGGAGCCGCGCGCCAATTTCGCTGCATCCGCGCCCTATATTGACCATCCGACTAAAAGACTTTCAGACAAAACAAGTGCTTTCAAACATAGAAAAAGACATCAAAATACATCTTGTATGTTCAATCCCCCGCGGACTACACGAGGTCTGACTCCCGCGAGGACTCGCGCAAGATCGGGAAAATCTCTCCGTTGCTCTTATTGTCGTACGCCAAACGCTTCCCTCGAGGCTTCCCGCCAAGACGCGAGTGCGTTCAATTATTAAATAAAAAAAAAAGCAAAGAAGAAGAAGCCTTCATGTTTTATGAATGGCGTGCTCGTTTCGTCTTCCACGCGGCGCTTCTCTGTTGTTAACGCGCGAGTGCGGCTACTGCTACGAAGCTTCGCCGAAAACCGACACAAGTTTGCCAATTACCGCTTTTTCTTCGGAAGTATAAATGAACTTTTTTACCGGGTTTCCTCCTCTTCAAACTTTTTTTTTTCACTTAGGATCATTGAATTTGGTACGCATGATTATCATGAAAAACACACGGGAAGTCGGATATTTTGTTTGAAAGGGTTAAATTTACATCTTCAGAGATTCACCTGGTTTCCAAACTGTAAGTGCTCTCATATTATTGGCCCGTATCGCTATATTGCAGTGATAATAAATATATGAATGAGATAAAAAAAGAACGATTTAAAAACCAGAAAAATTTGACTACACAACTAAAGGTAATGATTTTTTTTCATGCATTCAATCTTAGTTAGTTAGTTAGTTAGTTAGTTAGTTGTTTAAATAATGGTAAACTAAAGAAGGGTATTTTACAAAAAAAATACTCTCTCGCATTCCAGACGTATTTAAATGTCTTTATAATGTCCAGACATTCAATCCTAGTTAGTTAGTTAGTTAGTTAGATAGTTAGTTAGTTAGTTCGTTTTTGAACTACAGTAATAGGGTAAAGAAGGTTCAGAAAATAACTGTTACTGAATATCAAGTTCCAACATGTATTTGTATGTTATACACTAGTTAGTTAGTTAGTTAGTTAGTTAGTTCGTTTTTGAACTACAGTAATAGGGTAAAGAAGGTTCAGAAAATAACTGTTACTGAATATCAAGTTCCAACATGTATTTGTATGTTATACACTAGTTAGTTAGTTAGTTAGTTAGTTAGTTAGTTAGTTAGTTAGTTAGTTAGTTAGTATTTCAACTAGTAGGGTAAAGAAGGTTCTGAAAATAACTTACTGAATATCAAATTCCAACATGTATTTACATGTTATATACTAGTTAGTTACTGAGTTAGTTAGTTAGTTATTTAGTTTTGCAAATAATCAGATAAAGAAGTTTCAGAAAATAACTTACTAAATATCATTTGATAACATTAATCATTCGATTTCAAGATGCATTTATACGTCTATTTAAGATAGTTAGTTAGTTAGTTAGTTAGTTAGTTAGTTAGTTTTTCAAGTAATAGGGTAAAGAAGGTTCTGAAAATAACTGTTACTAAAAATCAAATTCCAAGATGTATTTGTGCGTCTATAAGATATAGTTGGTTAGTTTTTCAAATAATAGGGAAAAGAAGATGCTAAAAAATAACTGTTACTGGATATCAAATTCCAACATGGAATTTATACGCCTATATAATGTTTGGTTAGCTAGTTTTTTTATAATAGGGTACAGAAGGTTCTGAAAATTGCTTAGTGAATATCAAATTCCAAAATGTATCGATACATCTAAATAATACCGTACCAAAATTCTTCATTGGTATATTTTTTTTTCCTCATCTCCCGCATCCCGATGAGACATTTTACAGGCTGTCGCCGAGTGGCCTTTAACGAGAAACGAACGTCCTCTCTCATCATTGCGCAACACAGTGACCTCGATTCAGTTTTACGTAAGGGCTCCTCGAACGGTTTGGGTCTCGGGACCTCTTACATAATCCGAACCCTAATCCACAACCAAATTTTGTGAATATGAAATCTAATCGGATGGTTGGGAAAAAAATGGTAATAAGGTCATGAAATTTGATTGCAAAGACTTTGGGCAGATTTCATTTACATGGCAACTCATCCAAACTGAATTCTGATTGGTTGAAAAAAAAATGGTAATAAGGTCATAAAATTTGATTGTCAAGGCTTTGGGCAGATTACGTTGACATGGCAACTCATCCAAAGTGAATTCTGATTGGTTGAAAAAAAAATGGTAATAAGGTCATAAAATTTGATTGTCAAGGCTTTGGGCAGATTACGTTGACATGGCAACTCATCCAAAGTGAATTCTGATTGGTAGAAAAATAACGCGCACTACTGGAAGTTTGATGTTTGTGTCTATCAGAAAAAAAGAAAACTTTAAGTGCAATTTTGTTTGAAAAAATGCAAAGAAGTGTCAAGGCGTAGATTTGTATTCATCCATATTCAAATAATATATGTTGATGTATTCATTATGGGATGCGCATTTGGCCCGGCGCTTTGACTTTCTGCCCACTCGTGTTTCTTCTATTTTTTTTTTTTTTTTTTGGTGGAAAAGTTCCAGATGGGAAAAAGAAAGAAAAATCCCACCTGCATGAGACCTCGCAGTTCATCACGCCTCCTCGTCCTCGCCTTGCTCCAGGGTTGGCTTTGTTTAGGTTTTGAATTGTTTTGTTTTCTCAAACTTTACTTCCAAAAAAATGCACAGTCAAGGTTTGAATTTTGTGTGTTTGGGCGGAGGTTTTTTATGGGATTTCGGCGTTCAGATTTTGGTTTAAGGGGTTTGAAATGGAGGAAGGAATTGGGGGTTTGGGTTGGATTTAGGGTTTTGGTCTTGGGTTATGGTATAGGGTTTTGGGTTAGATTTGAAGTTTGGTTTTGGTTTCAGGGATTTTTGGAATAGAATTTGGGGATTTGCTTGGTGTTTTGGGCTTGGATCAGGGTAAGAATTTTTAGTTAGGTTTAAGGGTAAGAGATTTGGGTTTTCAGTTCTGGGTATGGGATTCCATTTTTGGTTTTCTTGGTTGGGGTTAAGATTTTCGATTGTGGATTTCTGTTGAGGTTTAGATTGAGATGAGAATTTTGGGTTGGGGAATTTCAGTTTTGGGGGTTATAGTTTTGGTGTTTTTAGAATTAGGTCGGGTTGGGTTTGGAACTAGCATTTTGGGTTAGAATTTTGGGTTTTGAGTTCTGAGGATTTTCAGTTTATGATTCTGGATATGGGATTCAAATTTTTCCAAAGTTTTACGGTTTAGGGTTATGTGGTTTTCAGTTTTTGGTTATATTTTGGGTGTTGGATTGAGGGTTAAGATTTGGGGGTTTAAGTTGAGGGTTTGGATCAAGGTTAGAACTTTGTTTTAGTTTTTAGAGGTTTGGTTTTTCAGTTTTGTGGTTTTAATTTAGATATTTAAATTATGGAGTTTTCCGTTCGGATTATCTCGTATTTTGCGTTTGATTTTCGAGCTATGATTTCAGGTTTTTGGGGTCAGTGTTAGGGTCTTAGTTTTGAGATCAGAAAAACAGTGATTTTGCAAAGCTGATAAAATGTCGTTTTTGCGCCCCCCTCCTTTCCCCGTCACGCACCCTTTGAGCTCGAAAATGTTGTTGACGTTGTTTGGGCTGCATGGCGCCGCCATTCCGCAAACAGCAGACGTGATTAATAAATAGCATTGACTGATGATTCTTTGCAAGGTCACAAAAGAACACGTCGATAGGCGGCCATGAAAAACAGCTGGAGCACAGCCGCAGAAGAAGAAAAAAAAATTGTAATCACCACGGTTACCTTTTCGTGATGAGCTAACGGCATACACTCAATTTAAGCAGTCCAAAAGTCCAGTGATAAAAATCTGTTTCTTTCTTGAAATATTCTGACTTTTGAATTAGGAAAAATATGCAATTTTTTGAAATGGAAAAAACACAACTTAATTTTTGGAAGATTCTGATTCATCGTTTTTATTTATTTATGTTTTTATTTATTTCGTTGCTTATTTATTTGTTTGTTTTTATATTATTTACTTATTTTTGCTGAGCCATTTCTTGTAACCTTGCACAGGTTACTTGCTAATCTTACAAAATATTACGTGATTAATAAACGACTAATAGATGATCATATTTACAATTTTTTAAATGTATTCAAAATCCCATTTGTGGACCAGAGGCGGCCCGTGGGCCCTATGTTTGACACCTCTGGTCTAACTCCTCAAAACAGAAAATATCTGATTTCCGCAATGCCTGAATCAAAACAAAATATTATGATTTTACTTTGCAAAATCAAATTGTTTAATGTCAGCTTGAAAGAATGTTTTTTTTTTATGAAATCATGTTTTTAAACAAAAAAACAGCTCATTTACGAATTGAAAAATAAAACCGATTAACGGATTATCGAAGGCATTACGAAATTGTGTTTTTAATTACTTAAAAACGGATTTTTTTCCTCATCAAAAAGATCTTATAATGTTAATATATGACTTTACTCATATTTTTCCATTTCTTTAGCCATCAAGAAAATTTGACATTATTATTGTATCATTGCAAATGTATTCTCTGAAGTTTGTGATTTTTTTTCTCAGGTTTTTGGGTTGGAAAAAGCCTGGAAAGAAAATATTTTATTTTCCTAATAGAGTTTTATTTTTAATAACGACTTTATCAAGTCATATTGAGTTTTTTTTCTTGTGCGATACTCTCTATGACTTGCAGCCTTCCAGCAAAATAGTCTCCGTAAATGCATTACTTTTGTAGTGTGTTCTTCTGCTCAGGAATCACTGAGGCGTTGCCGCTTCAAACACGCTTTTTTTTTTTATTTATATATTTATTTATTTTTCTGTTTACCCTGCTGGTACACGTGTCGCAATGTTGTACAGCAACAAAATTGAATACGAGTCCATTCAATTTACTTTTACAGTGCGGCCGGCGTGGATGGCGAGCCAAAGCAAGTGTAATTGCCTTTATGTGCAAACAATCACAGTGCAGTCGGCGCATGTAATAACCTCGCCGGTCGCCCCGCCGCGCTCGCGCTAGCTTGATGTGCGTCGTCGCTAAATGACGGGCCGGCCTCCAACCTTGCACGTGCTCTTCTTTTTCAGAAGAGTTTTAGGTAGCAAAACCATTTTAAGAACCCGTACGACTTTAAGGACGTATTTGCAAATACATACTTGTAGGCGAAAAATAGCATATTTTTTTTAATCGCCAATGGCAAGATTGGAAAAAAATACTGAGCAAACAACTAATCGGTAATATTGCTAATAAACAATATTTACTTGACGAACTATCTAACATATTGCATGTAATGTTGGTCAAATGCTACAACAAATAAGACTTTTACTTGCACACACACGCATTTAGTCTACAAATAAGTTTAAGGGTACTTGTAAATATGTTTGAATGAGACTAGCAAAAACATTTTTTGAGGGGGGGTGACCTTTATGTACAAAAATTGTAAAAATGTGACAATAGCAAAAGTACCTGCGTTGTATATTTATATATTTATGAAATTGAACTGGGAATATTTATTCTGTCATTAGAGTATTATGACTTATGAAGACTTTTACGTCATGGGAGTCCAGGCTAAGCCAATCACTGAAGTCATTGAAAGGCTTGCAGATGTCATGTTAGCCGCGAGTGCCACGCTGTGGTTTTGGTTGTCACCACAAAAAATGTTATTGCGCCCAGTTTCCATTGAAATCATGCAAAAATCTGGAGAAATGCATGATAAAACATAGGTTTTTAATATATCCAAAATTGACAGTATTTCCAAATTTGAATGGCAGTAAATGAGCCTGACATCGGCGAAATTTGACACCTATAGGATGTATCTCTAAACCTCCTGTTTGCAAGCATTTAGAATAGACAGCAGCATGGCATACTGAAAGTCGTCATGTTTTGACAATTCATGCAATATTTTTTTCTTTTTGTATGCTTTTCCTCTGTTATCACACATCAGAAAGCCCAAGTTGGATGAAAATTTCTCACGGACGTTAAACGTTCTTGTAGATTGTTTTATATACATTAAAAAAAAAAATCTTCATATTATGCTTGCTTTTCTTCTGAAAATCGCAGTTGTACAGCAACAAAATGGAATATTATATGAGTCCGTTCCATTTATTTCCAGTGAGACTAGCGTATATCGGTAGCCAACGCAAGAGTAATTGGCTTGTGTGTAAACAATTACAGTGCAGTCGGTGCATGTAATAACCTCTACTGTCGCCCCGGCGCACCCGCGCCCGTTTTATATGCTTCATCGGTAAACGGCAAGCCGGCCGCCGCCCTTGGAGGCGCCGGGCTTTTTGCGCCGCCGTTTGTATAAACAGCTATTGATCCTGCGGGTGGGGTGGGGGTGGGGGTGCGGGGGGGGGGGCACGAGTCAGCAACTTTATCAACAGCTGAAAAGAAATGAAATTACATTTTTTGATGGATGCTCCTGTCAAGCGCAAACAAATGCCATCGGCAGGTGAACGGCGGCGTGGGGGGGGGGGGGGGGGGGGGGGGGGGCTGCCATCAAACACGTTCTTGTTATTCATTGGTAGGAAAGCTGCAGCGAAAGGTTACTCCCGTGTCTGTTTCACCTTTTAATGTTAGTCTTGTTAGCGCCACTGATCACAAGCTAATCCCCCGGAGCGCAAAAAAAAGCTAATGAGATCCCAGCGAGTCTTTCATTAGGAACATCTTTGAGGCCAATTGTCCAGCACTAATAATCATATGCTAATAACCGCGGCGTGCGGCGCAGCCTCCGCTAGTGATTAAAGTTAAAACGACCAAAAGACGTATATGAATGAATCAGGAGGATTGTGCTTTATGGTTTGGAAGGAAAACACAGAGGAGGAAAAGTGAAGATGGAACATTAATAAAAAGTTGAAAACGTTACTCGGGTTACCGCAGTGATTATTTCTGCCAGCAGGGGTCGGCCTGGATCTGATTTTGTTACGAGTTGGCTTATTTCCTCTTTGATTTCATAACTTGCGCTCCGAAAAAAGTTGGATCAAAAATAACCCAATTATGACCCACATTTGGGGGTTATTTATTCCACCCGAAAATTGAGGTCATATTAACACATCCGTGAAACAGCTCAATTTTGTTGGTCCGTATAGTTGGGTTATTTTTGACCGGACTGATTGGACCATCAAAAAATGGCTGATCTTTTCAAGCACGGCTTCGTAAGACAGTTTTGTGTTGCTACGTGAAACTGCGCAATGTGCTACTGCAGTAGCACATACTGTAGCTCTAAATTGCTCGAAGTATTACAGAGAAAAAAAACAAAGAAGTTTTTATCCATTCGAAATGTTCATAAAGAGAATGTTCTCGGTTTTATTGAAAACACGCTGTATTAAAACAAACAAAGCTAGCTTAACTTCAATAGCCATCATGTTGGAAGCTAACTTCATGTGACAATTTTGAAAGCTAACATTGAAACCTAAGCTTCCTTAGCTCAAACGTTTGAAGAAAAGTTTGAAACTAACTTCAATGAACAATTTGGGATGCTAACATGGGAAGCTTATGTCACAAGCTAACATCGAAAGCTAACACTCACCTTCCTTTGCTCAAATATTTGAGGAAAAGCCGGTAGTTTATATCAGTAGACAACGTAGACAAACGTGAACGCTAACATTGGAAATTAAATTCAGTAGATCACCTCGAGAGCTAGCATTGAAAGCTAATTTCAAACGCTAACATTGATCTTCCTTAGCTCAAACGGTTGAGGAAAAGCAGGAAATTAAATATAATAAACATGGATGCTAACACAGGAAGCTAATGTCAAAAGCTAACTCTCGCCTTCCTTTGTTCAAAAGTTTGAGGAAAAGTTGGAACTCAGATCAGTAAACAACCTTGAATCTTAATAACAAAACTTAACCTTCAAACACTAACGCTCATCTTACTTTTCTCAAATGTATAAGGCAAAGTTAGAAGTTAAATTCAGTAGACAACCTTGAACGCTAACGTTAGAAGCTAAAGTCAGAAGCTAACCTCGAGAGCTAACGTTGAAAGCTAATTTCAAACGCTAACATTGATCTTCCTTAGCTCAAATGTTTGAGGAAAAGCAGGAAATTAAATATAATAAACAAACATGGATGCTAACACGGGAAGCTAATGTCTAAAGCTAACTCTCGCCTACCTTGCTTCAAAAGTAAACAACCTTGAATTCTAATGACAGAAGCTAACATGGAAAGCTAATTTCAAACACTAACGCTCATCTTACTTTTCTCAAACGTATGAGGCAAAGTTAGAAGTTAAATTCAGTAGACAACCTTGAACGCTAACGTTAGAAGCTAATGTCCCAAGCTAATATTGATCCTCCTTTGCGCAAATGTTCGAAAATTGTAAGTAAAATTCAGTTTGGAACCTTGAACACTAACGTTGGATGTCAGAAGCTAACATCAGAAGTTAACATTCGTCTTCACTACTTCTACAAATTGTTAAAATAACCATAAAATGACCGCTTCAAACCAAATCCAGGGCTTCTTAAGACTTTTTTTTTTTTAAGCTACTCACACCTACCGAATTTCATACGGCTCCCTAAAAACCGCAGCGAAAATCGAAGGGCGCCAGCGAGCCAAATGTTCTTACTTAGCCGAGAAACTAAGCGATTTGAACATATCCTAATTAAAAGTTGAAAGCATAACAATGAACGTGAGTGTTGATGAGAGATCAATTAAGCGTCGGCTGCGGGGACGGCTAATGCGCTCGCTAACAAACGGGCCATTCATCATGTTGCATCGTCTTTGTGGGCGCAGGCTGGCAGGAGTGCATTAGTGCCGCCGCGGGGACGGGCATGATGGACAACCTCGAGGAATATGAAAGGATGCCGTCCCGTATCAGCCGGCGCACGCCAGAGAGAAAATCTCTGTGTGTGTGCCGTGTTGTTTGTTGTGGGCTGAAAAATAAGTGTTGTTTTTTTTTTTAAATCTGCTGCTGCTACTACTAACAATTTGTGGCAATGGGAAAAAATGTGCTGTGATGTCAGGTGACCGTTTGTGATGAATGGATCCATTTGGTGTGGAAAAAAAAAAAAAAAAAAAAAAACAGCGGACGCAAAGA
Organism: Hippichthys cyanospilos; assembly: GCF_059441005.1. Taxonomy (NCBI): domain Eukaryota; kingdom Metazoa; phylum Chordata; class Actinopteri; order Syngnathiformes; family Syngnathidae; genus Hippichthys; species Hippichthys cyanospilos. The sequence continues at coordinate 16,008,545 of NC_142383.1, read as the reverse complement.
CTTTGCCTGGCTGCTCCAAGATCAGCGAAAACAACAAGAGCAAGTCAAATAGAATTTTCGAGAAACGCCGGAAAGGTCGTCGACACTTTTGCGCCGCGGAGGAGCAGCTCCCTCGGTGAAGCGATTTCAAAGTGATTTTTTTAAATATCAAAGACAGACAGGCACGCCGTGGTCTTCAAATGGGGGTACAAGTACCCCTCGCGGGTTTGTAAAGACTCGTCGGGGTAAAATTTTAACTAGGTTTCTGCTGCAAATCTAATATAATGCCGTGACAGGAATAGTGCATTATTCTTTTCAAATTAAGAGCAAATGAATTGGAACATTAAAGCACCGTCTTGCCAAATTTTGCTATAGTGTCTCCTTGTGCGACTTCATTTTGTTCAACTTAAATGGATGTGCATTGCCAGTAGCAATGTTTTTTTTTTTTTTTTAACAGAGCCAAAAATAAAACATAATGAAACACAATTTGTTATTTTTGTTTTTTAGTGGGTACTTGGCTGAAAATAATATTGAAAAAGAGTGAAAAACACTCGTTTTGATGATCCAAAAAAAAACCTCAAAATTAATTGACAGGTAATCGATTATCTATTAATTAATTGACAACTATATTAATTATCGCATACTCGTTTGGATCCAGTGTTCAACCTAAAATTGTCCTTCTGGTTTCAGACTCTCAGCATGTTATTCTCTCATGTTTGTAGTTTTACATTAGCAAACATATGCTTTTACTTTGAAAAATAATGACCGAACCAGTAAGTGAATCAGTTTGTTTTGTTGTTTATATTTTCTCCTAAACAAAACAATAAACAAACAATAGTTGGTAAATAAACCATTATTGGAGAAAAACGGTTTATATTTTACTGGTTATTCGATTAATCAATGAAACGATCTCAAGAATAATTCCTTTGAAAAGTATTGCCCTCCACGTTTTCAGCCGTCTTTCGAATTTGCTTTCGGTCACTGACTTTGCTGCCATCTTGTGGAAAAAAGTGGAATTACACGCTAAATTACCACGCGACAAAAATCTAAAAAATGTCAAACCGAACCCGCGGGGGTTTACTGGACTTGGAAACTTTTCGAAAGAATTCGACAAACTAACCTCTCCACCGTTAGCACGTTTGTCGCTAACATTAGCAAGTGCGTCCATGCTAGCCGCAACGTAAATCCGTGCCTGTTAAAAAATGCGCTCCGGGCATGTCTTATCTTCTTTGACTTTGAAGGCTGCTATTTGCTTATCAGAGATTTGTCGGACATCGTCTCATTTGCATAGACGTCTTATCACAGACGAACATCTCACTCGCATATCTTAAAAAGCGGCCCCGTGCCTCCGATGCGTCCTCGCTTAATCCCGCCGCGCTAATTACGCTCCCAGTCGAAAAACGGCGAGAAACGCGCTCGAAGAAGACGCTAAACGCCGAAAACGCTCGCCGAGGCGTTTCATTGTCGAATCTCTTTGGTTCAAGCGGATGCGCAGTCACAAGAAAACGTTCGAGTATGAAAGAGAACAAGAGTGATGAATCTGTCAAACCGGGATGCTTGAAAGCTAGCGGGGGGGGGGGGGGGGGGGGGGTAGCTAAGGCGACACGTCGACAACAGAGAGACAGCATCATAAACACGGCTGGAAAAACAAGAAATTCCCACAATTGAAAACAAGAGTAAAAACAAGTCTAAGATCCGTCATGGGCTCTCAAACTTTTTTTCAATGCCGTACAACCTGTGATTTTTTTTTTTTTAATCTTTGTTATACCCTTAAAACATTGCAAAGCATTTTTTAGATAAGTCCGTGCCATCTGTACGTGTGCTGTCGTTGGTGTAAAATGCAAGGTGAGCAAGGTTCATTAAACAAGTTCATTAAAAAAAATAAATCACAATTATTGCAAAAAAAAAGTTTTTACACTTTTGGTGGTTAAGGCATTTTGAAATCGAAGAACAGTGGTCCCTCGCTTCTATATTTGTCCGTGTGGCTTACGGCGTTTTGCAAAGAAGTTGCTGGAACACGATTTAACAAAAGGTTCCTTCATGTTCCAATTACTTTACTCTTAATTTGAAAAGAAACATCTACTCTCCCTGCATTAGCAAACAAAGCAATTAGATTTACTGATACACGAAGAAACCCATGGAAAATCTCACATTCCCCCACAAAAGTTTTCAATTACCCCCAGGGCTATTTGTACCCCTATTTGAGAACCGCTGACGTAAAAGTTTAGTAAACGTACAAATATGCAAATTTATAATTGAGAAGCACCGATTCACGGTGCATTAGCTACACAAGCTAATTCAATGCGCTACCTAACTTTCAACACGATGCCTGCATGTGTGCATGAAGCCATATATGGCTTTCACAGCTGATTGGCTCTAGCTCTTGCACCTCTAACCAATCAGATGCTGTAATGGGCGGTCCCGCGATGAAGCGAAGCTCCTTAACCGTCAGAAGTCTCCATGATCATAATGACAAAGTTTATCGGCTATAAGATGAATAAAAAAGGCCGATATGCACCAATATGGCGAATATCGACCTTGATAATCGGCCGATAATCGTTTTATCCCTAATCTGCAGTTTTTCTTTTTTTGTGCGAAAAAAAAGGCTTGGTTTTCTTCTTTGCTAGGAGGGCGGCAACGCGCTAAATGCTAGCTCTATTTTTACGTCATATAACAGACACCGCCCGGGCCCCGCGTATGGAAAGCCGGCCGGGATAAATCCGGGACGACGTTAAAACATATTTACGCGTTCCCGATGACTAAATACATCCATAAAGCCGAGTAAAAAGACATCCTAATTAAGTCCGGCCGAGAGGCAGCGCATTAGCGCTCGCCGTTAAAGGCCCTACCTTTAATTGTCTCCATAAAAATGCACTCTGCTTGACGCCTTTCCAAATGCAAATAAACACTGCGGTTTATTTTCGAGCTCGGTGCGCGCCGTCTTGCGTTCGGAGCACAAAAGACGTGTTGGCAGAGCATCCTAAACGAGTGGATGCGCGCGTCCCGAGGAGGCCAGCTCATTATAATGTGATAATTGGCTCCGTAGCATCCGACTGCGGCGGGCGCCAACCTTGTTAGCTTCGATTGCGCCTCCATTACGCCGCCGCGTGCGCGGGTGCGCGCGGGTGAGGACGTGCGCATCTTTCTGTTCCACTTGCTAACCAACCAGGCTGACAGCGCATTACAATATCTATTTAATTCATTGGCCCGCTGTAATGTGTTCAATTACACACTCAAGCGTGTTCTCCATGACAGCTTGTCAATTCTCAATGGGAAACAAAAATCGGCGGATGAATGAATGCCGCAAACACATGCTGCCCGTCAGGACTGGCGGCTACCGAAAAAAGAATTTAATTACTCTGGACGCGTGTTATCGTGACATCAGATTTCATGTAATAAGGGCTGCGCGATTATGTCCAAAATAGTCATCACGATTATTTTGGGCAATATTGAAATCACGATTGCACCCGCCTTTTATTTTAAACAAGCAGTGTGTAAACAAGGCTTGATACTTACAAATAATACTAATAAAGTAAAATGAATAAATAATTCAAACAAATTCACAAGGCATGGCAAAAACTTGGCACGCGGGGCAACACAGCTAACTTGCTTGCTGAGTACAAACCAATGGAAAAAAAAAATGACGCCGACTTAGAACCAAGCTCATTATTTACTTTGAAGCTAATTTTAATCAATTAGCAGTGGAAAAGTCATTTTCAGTTATTTCAAACTGAATTTATTTCAATTTTCCTCAAGTTTGTTTTGCTTTTTTCCTCAAAATGGGGCTTCTAGGAAGTAAAATTCATACACTAAAAAAAAAAAAAATAAGATTTCGACCTCGGTTTTATGACATATTTGTCTATATACAAAAACTAAGCAAGAAAAATTATTGATTCAGTTAAATATTACTTATTTTTTTGTTATCAAAGTGCAATCAAAAACCTTAAATTAAATTGGTGTGTAGGTTTAAAAACAGTTTCTGGATTTATTTTATAACTTTGGGCTTTCTTTTACAAAAAGAAATCTTGTGTATTTTAATTGTAAAAAAAAATACATTCATAGCTGAAAAAAAATATAAATATAATAATATAAACATCTTGTATGTGTGTAATCAAAACATATTTTCACCAGTTGGATATTGACATCATATTTAGTGTTTCTTACTATTCTAGTATACCATATTTGTATCCTATATATGTTGTCCAAACACATTTTTAACCACACTCTATGTTTATTTTCTATACAAACGTAATGCACCATACAGTCGTTACTTTCCATGCTTTTTTGACGCCATTTTTGTCAATGTGTCGTATCTAAATCATGTGACTTGATAGCGTTAGCGACAAAACTTGGGCAACCAGGTGGTGTCTCGGCCAGCGGTCTGTTGCGTGACCAACTTTTGCTCCTGGATATTTTTAGCAGCGAGGTGAGCTGCTAGCTTTGTTTAGCTTAATAATGGACGACAAGAGAGGGGGGATGGGGGGGTCAAAATAAATGTACCTCGAGTGACTTGGCAGAGGCTGGGGAAGGAGTATGAAATGGGCGGGGGGTGTTGACAGGGCGGTAAGGCCTCCAGACTCATGGCCAGTTGTTATCTGTGCAACTGACAGCCAGCAGGCTTGAAAACAGCGAACGGCGCCGTGACGGAAGGTTACAGTCGAGGTCCGACATGCAGGCGGGGCTTCTTGCATTGTTGGCTACAAAGGAAGTGAGGCGGTAAACGCTTGAAGCTAAACTTGGAGCAAACGTCGGAAGCTAACTTCCAAAGCTAAAGTGGCAAGCTAACGTTAGTCGTCCTTATATTTTTTTCAACAGTCACAGAATTGTGCTTATGTACAAATTTTAATATGTAGTAAAAACAAAATCTGCTCCCTTCTTTACTGTGTAATTAAGAAAACGTTTGAATCTAGCTTCTGTAACTAACATTGAATGCTAATTTTGGAAGCTAATATTGGAAGTAACAATGAAAGCTATTGTTAGAAGCTAACATTGCTCAAATAAGGTACTAAAATGTCACATAGCTCTACATTTCTACAAGCAGATTCATGAAAACAAACACAGGTGTTTTATGTCCAAAATATTCATGAGAAGAATATGAGAATATTATTGAAAATAATAAATAATGCCAAGTTCAGTAGCCTAAATCGAAGCTAATCGTAAAAGCTAACATTCGAAGCTAACATTGAGATTCCCTGGGATCAAATGCTAGTATAAATGTTGGAAACTAACTGGCATGGAAGTCTTGAACGCTAAGGTTGGAAGCTAATGTCAAAAGCTAACATAAGATGCTAAAATTCATTTTTGCACAAATGTTTAGGGAAAGTTCAAAATGACAAGCTTTGAAGCTAACATCACAATTTAAGTTCAGGCAACAACCATGAAGGCTAACATTGGAAGCTAACATCAAAATCTAATATCAAGGATGATAACGTTAGAAGCTAACATTGATAACCCAAAGAAATAAGTATTGGTGTAAAGTGAGTCAACAAAATGAACTTCAGTAGACAACCTCGGAAGCTAACGTCAGAATTTAAGTTCAGCAGACAACTTTGAAGGCTAACAATGGAAGCTAATATCAAAATCTAATATCAAGGAATATAATGTCAGAAGCGACCATTGGTCTTCGTTTGCTCTAAAGGTTTATAGATGGCAACCCAAACTTATAAAGAGGCAAGTATTGAAGTAAAATGAATATTCTGTGATATTATAACAACATGTATGACTGGTATGAGCCCAAAGAAAACAGTGACTCTGTCTTTATTCCAATAAAAGACTAAACCAGAAAAAAGTACAATAACAAAGCACTAAGAAGGAAGAATATTCTCCCAGTCTACTTAAAAAAAACTACCAAAATAAAAGACTAATCGACATAAAACTCTTTTGATGAGAAGTAAAACTATTACAAAGTACTAGCAAAAACACTAATAAACAAAGTGCTGTAATAAAGGAGACAGCAATCAACAAAGTTCAAATAAAGCGTGGTTTAAGAACACGTACCAGAAAAGTGCCACTATTTACGGGTCAAAATCAAGGCGCGTTAAAATCCATCCAACTAGGAACAAGAAA